>NW_013670729.1:52527-70650 GCF_000517525.1 Limulus polyphemus | reverse complement strand
CCCAGAGGAAGTAACTGAAAATACAGAATCTTCCCTGGGAGGTCCCCTAACCACGTACAGGAATCCACGTTGAGGGGCCTGACAACAGAGACACAAACACTTTGTCGACAAGATGCACCACAGATTCGACAGTGTGAAGAACAGGACAAATCATAGGGCCAAGTTCAAAGCCCTAAGGCAAAGTTCCACAAAACCTTGGATGCTTATACAGATGATTTACCGATGAAGTTTCAGTGTTGTAAAAGTTTTAAATGGGTAGGTCAAACCACTCACTGCAAAATAAGAAACTAGCATAATTAAAAATCCTACAAGATGTAACAGATATGTTGACTACAGAATCCACCAGGCCCTAAGGAATAGAAGCTACTACACTTTGTGACAGTTTGTTTGTTAGTTTGAAGTTAAGCACAAAGCTACACAATGGGCTATCTGTGCTATGCCCACTACGGGTATCAAAACGCGGTTTTTATCACTGGGGGCGCTTTGTGACGGAGATGCCATGGTTCCCAATAGACTAGCAAGATTTTTCCTTGTATAGTTGATACAGATGCAGCTAGGGACAGATTTCCAAAAGCACAAAGTGCACAAGCGAAGGATTCCATGCTGCTACTTGGTTTTACTGGTAACTGGCTTTACAAATGTCCATATCGTGTCACTGAACAGTGCCATCAAACATGAATATCATTCAGACTGACACCACAACAGGTGCAGAAAGATTAAGAAATAACCTGTTACTCCAGCTAGTTTTAATTACTGGAGCATGAGATAGATCTGGTTGCCAAATCAAGCAAGTGCAGTAGTGAGCTCACATGCGATGTTAAGGTGGCTGGAGAATGATAGAGTGGATGTCACTACTTGCATTCCAGCATAGTAGCTGATGATCAACACAAAATTACGAACACCATACTTATGTGCACAATATCTGGTTCTTTTATATGTTTTAAGAACTTAAGAGTGAAAGTGTCACATTACACCTGACATATTTAATGCCAACAAGGCCTTTCACCTAATACCAGGACTCATCAGGCTGGCTGGAATACTACAAACATAATAGTGGTGACGAACTGGCAAACTTGCACGCTAATCTTCTTGTTTCCAGAGTATATCAAGCAGCAAAAGCATCAATGGGAAAAGGAGTATTATTATTATTAATTCTAATAACTTATCAGCGAAAGCAAAAAAAGTAAATATTACGTTAAACGCACTATGTAATGAACTATTTAGCCACACTGTGTTGCATCTTATCCTCCAAAACTGAGAGAGTACATGCTAGTCATTATAGATTCCTTTTCCAAATGGGCTGAAGTTTATCACGTGATTTACAGATGTGTTGGCAGAAATATGGATCTCGTTCTTTGGCATGCCTGAAGAAATTCACAAAAACTAATGTGCTAACTTGAACAGAAAATTGCAAAGTTGAGTGTTAAGTATGTTGAAAATGTGCACTTTCCCATGTCTTCCTTAATGTGATGGTTTATATTATCAGGTGTTACAGACAGTGAAACATGAGCTAGCTAAGTTTGTTAAACCTGTACAAACTGTGTGGAATGAGTACCTACCATATGTGATAATGGTGTGCTGTGTGACTAAACAATATTCACCTAATTGTTCTCCCTGCAGATTTGATGTATGGTCCTCCAACTATAGCAGTAGTACTAGTACCCACAAGAATAAGTAGAACTGAAGCATTCCGCAACAGTTGACGTGCATGAATTCACACAACAGCAAATAAGTAAGGTAATTATATGTCAAAACAGTAACAAAGTGAAAGTTTGAGATTAGTGACTGAATACAGAAGTGGCATGCCTGAAGCATGGAAACAACCTCAGTTCTAGTTAAGCTGGTACATATCTAATCTTTGACTGTTCAAAAAAACAAAATTACATGTTACAGCATTTGCATGACGTGCATACATTTGTTGTACACACTTAGAAACTTAAACTGTGGATCACTGATGAACTTCTATAGAAGTGGTCACTCCAGAAATTGTAAGTTTATGATGATGAGAACACTGTGTTGTACCATTTTATTTCAAATGAGAAAGAGGAAACTGGTAGAAGTTATCTGGCTGTTAGAGAGAAGTCATATAAAGAAGTATCGGTGAAGGAGTAGTCTACCTGCTGTGACGATCGATCGATAAACTGATGATAACCTCCTAATTATCACGATTGAAATTAACTCCTTGATCATCAGTTAAGATGGTCAGTTGATTGAAAAAATCAATGACTGTGAAAATGGATGTTCAAACCTGTTATTATTTTGTATAGAATGTCCTTTTCGAAATGACACCTAAAACGTATAATATATCCTTACCACTTCTCAATATATGAAAATGCTTATACAATGTAATGTTAGTAATTTGAAGTAACTCAAATAAATGAATATATATTCAAGGGAGATAGTTAAATAGACTTGGAAAATCTATATGAAATACTTGATAAATTGAATACATTAATAGGTTGTATGTGGAAACATTACAAGTATATGCACAACGTCCTTGATAATTCTTAGCCAATATTAATAATATATATATATATATATACTAGCGAGTTATTTATGACATACCTAACATGTGAAAAAATTCACCTGAAATATGATAATGTTAATTTAAACAAATTGGTACATTTTCAGGAAATGGTTAAAAAGCATATATAAAATAGCAACTGATTCATCAGGTGGATTGTTTGTTTTTTTAATTATGCACAAAGCTACACAAGGGCTATCTGTGCTCTGCCCACCTCGGGTATCGAAACCCGGTTTCTAGCAATGTAAGTCCGCAGACATACCGCTGTGCCACTGGGGGGGGGGGGCTCATCAGGTGGAAAACGAAATTTTATAATAAATATTAAAAACGCAGTAATACCAAACAAACACCTTTAATTACGGACGTTTCGGCCTTCAGCGTTTAAATCTCAAAAACAAAGTTAGTTTATAATATTCGAACTACAAAAATTATTAGCTCTAGGTTATATAAAAAAAATTACAAAAAATACAATATTAACTACAGCGTACAGAGTACCGAGATCCACTTAATCAAATTTGATGCACAAATAAACCAACAAACTTTCTGACAGACTCCTACATTTCGCTATCATAAAAATAAACATTTAAGAAGGTACCGCCTCACAATAGATTAAGATAATTTACACTCGTTTCTAAAGCCGCTTTGAAAATGCTCTCAAGGAGTTGTAAAAACTAATGAAAGTGAGCATTACACTAGAAATGTCCGTTATGTACAGAACTTTGTAATAACGAACTAATAAGAATTGTATATATCCACCGAATATTACAACTAGTAGAAATATCCAACCTCCGGACAGGTACGACCGCTAGTTCCTGCGGAAGGCTATTGGGCCTGCGGCCTTTTCTGGAATTGTCTGACACTTCTACAACAATGTACCCATACTTGACATTCAATAACGTTCACCATCCATTACAAAAAGAATTTTATTGAAATTTTAGTTTAAACATGAGCTATCGTCACAGCTTTACATCACACAGTAGATTTTATTGAAGTAATTTGTTTTTGTAGAAGCAGTTATCACTGAAAGTGTCTTGCTTTTCTGTTGCAACAATCGTAAGATTTTCATTAAAAACAATTTTTTTTTTTACGTTTTATATCTGAAACTTGCTCCTTTTTTTTTGTTAAATCTAAAACATCATTTTTGTGGAAATTTCAATTGGCATATTTGTTGCTCAGCTATAAAAATATATAAATATTATATATTATTCAGTTATGATCGGTGCGGTAGTTTTCGAGATCCGAGTTTTGGACATATACATCGCAAGCTCCATTATAATAAAATTACCTACATGGATATTGCCCTGAATGGGGTCAGGGTATGTACGAGTTACTCTGACCCTCATGTAATGATTATTTTAATATTCTCCTGTAACTGCAACAATTGCACCGAAACCATGGAGGGAGGATGATGTCGAACGCACCTGACTCTCCGAGGTCTTTAAAACCTAAAACCCGACACGGGGAGTGTGATGTCACGTTACCATATCAACAAACTACACGTGGTCGGCTTCAAAGATACAATATGGCATTGAAAATGGTGGAGTTTCGTGGTTGACTGCAATCATCAGTCAGGAAGAGAAACATGTTAATTTTTTGAATTCTCCAAAGTAGAAAAAGAAAGGAATTGATGGATTAGGTTAATAAGGAAAATTTTCACCTGTAGTCGTATGCATATATCCAAACTTTGGCAACGTAAACAAATCCGTATCCATCGCGTTCACCAAAGTTACGACAGACCAAATTAAAGCAACACAAGGTTTTCCACATTTCCCTGTCTACTAATTTTTCTCAATGAGAAATTGGGTTGTTTCATTCGGATTATTAATAAATCTAGGCTTAGGCTCAATACCTTTACAAACACGTGTATGACAATCATTATCCGAGTCCTCTATGATTTTCTTCTCTTCACCTTCTTCACAAAGAAACAAACGCAAAAATAATATGTATTAGGTCTAATAATACTTAAATTAGACTACAAATACGTTATGGAGTCAGTGTTTAAGAAGTTAATTGGTAAATAAATGTTAATTAATAAATATTCTCTTGGTTTTTCAACACATATATTATCTATTTGTCCTTAAAACATAAAGAAAAATAAACGTTTATTAATACCAATTATTTTATTTGAAAGTATTCTAGAAGATGGAGTGGTTGTTATTCTTACTGTGCAATCAGATACAAGACTAGTTAGCTTATATTCGCTTCCAGCTGAAATCCCTATGTATTTGTAGGTGACGTGTAGTTTTACTAATATATAGGTAGCTTTACAACTACCACAAGTGTATTTATATACGACACACCAGCCCATAGGAATGGATAGTGTCTTTGGTTTTAAATATATTGTTCACTAGCTAGAGTACCCGTTCCCTGGACGGAAGTTATGTAAATGTTAACTTAGGACATGAAAAGTTGCTTCCTTTATATGTAAATTGTAAAATACATAAAAACAACCATAAACACTGCAAAACACAAAATGTGAAACCGCACATTTGTACACATCATAGCATGAACCCAACATGCCAACTGTAATAGAGTTGAAATTCCAAACACCGATGATAAATAATATGATTTTCAATATATTAATGTATTTTCTGGATTAAACAACTACAAAACCTTAACTAGTTCCAGCCACTGAAAGTTTGTATGTCACTGTGTTCACTAAATGAAATAGGCTAACTTAAGAAACTTTCGTTAATTCACAGCTACTGATAATGTGTATAAATTACTGAATCCAGCAGAATAAACATGTGAGAAACGGTTTCACTTGTGAACAAATGATAATTTAATACAGACTGAAGTAATGTTAAAACATGTATAAATAGTAAGTTCTTATAAATTCCCAACCACTGGTAAGTGGTACATTTGTTTGTTTACAAACGCAGGAAATTAATACAAACATTTACTTTACTACATATTATTTTTCCTCAGTTATATAGCTAAACCGATAGTAATTTAAAGTTTCATTTTATAACCTTCTGGTGGGAAAACTATGAATAAATTAAATATAATACAAACACATTATTTTGAAATTATGAACTTTATTTATAAATTTTAGATGAGTATTCAAAGCTTAAAGTTTTAATACAAACAAACACATTCTATTTATTTTAGTTTGAAAGGAAATAAAACAAAATAATGATTTCAGAGTGCATCTCATTTCCAAATGATAACATGTTAAAGCATTTAGAATTTTTCATTATTTTAAAAGTTACACTTCTTTGTATGAGACTTGTGTGTAGCAAGAGCAATAAAACATTTATCTAGTACTCCTTCATTATTAACTTTTATCACATTCAAATTGTGCAACACGACAATTACATTAAAAATTACTTTCATTAAACTGTCTAAAAATACTTCAAACACGACACATCTTATTAACTTTACAGATTGCACAATTTCAGTTATTACAAATTTACTAGGATTGAGCAGTTACTGAAAAGATTATTTTACGTAGCTAAGAAGAAAGGAGGAGCTTGCATACAGGGTTACCACAAATATATCATAATAAACGACTTGTCACTGAAATGACTATTCAGAAAATATGAACAGTGAAGCTTGCATACGTTATTAGTTCATTAGACTAAACAATGAAAAACTTGATGGTTTGAAACAGAAAACACAACTGAAGTTTGCATACTTTACAAAGTCACAAAGATTATACACTGAACTACTATCATAATGAATGGATACTGAAATTACTGTTTTACACAGAAAACAGTTCATTAGTAAGTTACTCATTCTAAATGCATATAAAAAGTTTCCAATGTTTGAATGTCAGAAGTTCAAAACTAAAAATATACTATTACAAAACCCCATCCTTTGTGCAAACAATGTAAGCATTAGTTTTCCTCTAATGTTTACTTTTTGTTAGTCTTACATTCTCTCGTAGTATATTTCAACAACACAAAAACTTTTTTTAATCAATAATAATGTATAGTTTATATATTTATAATTTATAGCTTGAACATCTAATAAAACCTTATTCAATGGTAACTGTCAAGACAGTTTTTACTTTTTTTACATTTCCTCTCCCTTTCTCACATCATTAACAGAAATATTAAATTTTTAAAACAATAATACTTGAATGTAGTAGTACACGATTACAATTCTTCATTCATAAACAGAACAAAAAGCTACATTTTTACACAAGATGTATGGAAATTTATAAAAATTGTAATAGCAGTCTGATCATATGCAATTCAAATAGCCTTATATCTTCATGTTGATACTTTCACAGTAGTTTCAGTATCCAGGAATTAATCAATACAAAATAAGTATTTTAGCAGTTCCAACATCGTACCCTTTAGAAGAGAAGACAAAGCAGTTACTATAGTGAAGCACAAATATATAATCCTCTATCCAAAGATATAATTTCTTATCACAAACTCCCCTGTTTTAAGCACTACATATTATGAAAAATAACTTATGATATCAAAGTACACATAACTTATCAAATGAAATTATCTGCATAAAAACAGGTGATAATTAAAAAAACAAGAAACTTATTTTGTACAAATACTATCTTCCCTAAAAAATCAATTTCAATAACATAAACTTGTTATACCTTGACAGTTGCAAATGAATTATGTAACAGACAATAAAAGTACTAACAAGATTCAGGCAATGTAATTTCTAAAAAAATTACATACCATCTGAACTCCCCCAAATGTCACATATATAACTTCACACTTGATATTTACAGCTATAGGAAAGAGAAAGGATGTTGTAAAATAATATAAATTAGAAGCAAAACTTTGTAAAACAGTCATTCCAGTCTGCAATACAGTGACAACAGTAATTTAACAACATAGTACACTTTATTTATATGCAAGATTACATATACATGGAACTAATTAGCTGAAGTTCAATATGTTACTGATTCATATAAATTCCACCTAATGAAAGCAGTAGTACTCAATTTTAAAAGGTCTATTCATACAAAGCTTAGTTAGGAGGGAAAAAGTCAAAGCCGTTAAATAATTTAATTACATTCATGACAAGAATAATATATATCTCTGAAACTACACAAAACCTCCTGCACCGAAAACAAGGATTGAGTAATTTATGATTTTTTGTTAAAGTTCTAGTATTTATTAACATACTTACACTTCATTATCAAACAAATTATCCTTATTGTGTACTAAAATAAAAAATCAATAACTGTCATCTTTTAAATCAATTGTTACACTTTAAGACATTCTATAGGTTGTAAATTTACATCTTTTGATTTAAAAGATTGCTATATATCTTAGTATTATAAAACCAACCACATAATGGAAATAAAGTTTCAACGCTACTTGTGAAAGCTTCATCCTACATTAGTTGCCTTTAAAAAAGTTATTGGACAATTAGAAATAATACATAATTTTTTTCTTATTAGTATGTCATCAAACCACTAAGTGACAATACAAGCTGAATTACACATATGCATATTTCATTCTCAGAAAATATAGCACAATTAAAGCAGAATTTCTGTTAAAAATGATAAGCAAGTTAAAAAAATTTTCACCCACTACACTGGGTAACAAAAAATTACAAAGTCATCTCAGTCTAGAATTGTCAGATATACTGTTTATTTTATTTTTCTGATGTTTAAGTGAACATGAAATACCTGCACAAGAAATGTAACACAATAAACTGTAATATAAAAATTGGCCAATTTTTGGTTTAGGATGAATTAAAAAGTAACATAATAAAATTCAGTTTACACGAGTAACACCCTGTTTCCATATTCTATCTTACTTTGTTCATCTTTCACCTCCACATTCTTTGTTTAACAAATATTTATTGTACATCAGACATAAATACTTTTTTCACACTTGTGAAAAACATGCATACAAATAAAAATTGAAAAAAGGAAAGAACTGAAAACAATTCAACCTGAAAAGGAAAACAGCTAAATTCTCATTAATCCAAGCTTGGAAGGATATATCAAACAAAAAATATCCAGTAAATCATACTTGGAATTAAATACATCAATCAAGTACTGGGTTGTGAAAAGTTTTGTGCTGAGATTACACAAACGCAGTAACAGTCCGCAAGTATAAAAAAAAAAAACTTATCATCCAAGTGAACTACCATGAAAACATCAGGAAAAGGATAAAGTAGTATAACACATAAACTAAGATATTCTCTTAAGGATATAAAAAGTATTATCGATAAAAAGCTGAGGTATTCTGTACAAGTCATATCAATAAAATGTTACTTGTTCCACATTCAAAAGGCATTTATTTTATGACTAAACAAAAAAACTGGAAACAAATTATTTTCCCAGGGTAGAAATACGAGTTTGAAAAAATTAAATGCCAGTGAAGGTCACAATACGAGTCCTGGCAAGATCAACTACCAAGCGTCAATATCAGAGTTAAAATTCACATAGTATTTCATTGAAAAACATTTAAAATAATTATGTTCAACAGGTTAATGCGGTCCTCATCCACAGAAACTTTTGCAATAAATTTTAAAAATAATAACATGATCAACAATTAAAATAATTATGTTCAACAGGTTAATGGCATCCTCATCCACAGAAACTTGTGCAATAAATTTTAAAAATAAAAACATGATCAACATTTAAAATAATTATATTCAACAGGTCAATGGGGTCCTCATCCACAGAAACTTGTCCAATAAATTTTAAAAATAAAACAAGTTCAACATTTAAAATAATTATGTTCAACAGGTCAATGGGGTCCTCATCCACAGAAACTTGTGCAATAAATTTTAAAAATAAAAATAAGATCAATGTTTGAAATACACAATAAAATTTTATTTGGCCATAGTCTTTTTAATTTCGGCCATTGGCCAAACAAAATTTTATTGTGTATTTTAAACATTGATCTTGTTTTTATTTTTAAAATGACGGATGTTTACATTTTGTCCATAGAGGGTGCTGTTGTGTACAAAATTGATACTTGCATATGCTGATAAGATTTTGTTTATATTAACCAATTACTTAATAATAAATTATTTTCTTTTATATTATTGGCATAAACAAAGTCAATAGTTAACTTTGTCTTACATTATTTATAATCACAAAAACTTTAAAAAGAAACAAAAACTTATAACAACTAAATAACAAAAACCAAGAGAAATGCAAAAAGAAAGTGGCTATTCAGAGTGACCTTTTATGACCCCAAAGGTATCTCCAGATAAAAATTAATTTTATGCATTAAATAATATGTAACAAGAATAAAACAAAGCAAATTACATGAAAATACCCCTCATACATATTATATTCACAGTAATATATTATTTTGTCTCAATATTCTCATGTAGCTATCTTGACATCTGACCCCTTTATAATATTTCATCTCCTATGCAAACTATTTCTGTTAAAAAACTAGTTCAAACACTCAAAACTGTGAATCAGTCATTATGGCAAACAATGAAATTCTGGCATTTTCGTTAGTAGTATATTTATTTTTTCAGAAGTAATAATGCAAAAATAAATAATATTCAAACAGAATCATCTAATTTAAACTTTCTTATAGTGGTCAAACATGCTAAACTGACTTTGTACAATTATCTTACTTGTTTATGCAAAAATCTTTTTTATACATACAACAGCATCCGCTCTGTACGAAATTAAAATATCCAACATTTTATTCTTGTTGACCCCTCTGGCCAAAAATTGCCATCAAAAAATTCCTTTTCTGTGTATGTGATATATATATATTACTTGAATATTAAGTCTGATATGGTCTTCTGGTCAGTGATCTCGCCAGTCCTCCTTCATAAGATCAATAAGTTGAAGTACATATATTTATATACACACACACAAAGATGACTAGAATCTGAAACATTTCATAGTCATCCTGGTTCTCACTAGAGCTATACTGCCTGTGTTAAAAGAGATGTTGAACCTTTTAC
The DNA here is from genome assembly GCF_000517525.1 of Limulus polyphemus. Taxonomy (NCBI): domain Eukaryota; kingdom Metazoa; phylum Arthropoda; class Merostomata; order Xiphosura; family Limulidae; genus Limulus; species Limulus polyphemus. The sequence continues at coordinate 60,254 of NW_013670729.1, read as the reverse complement.
ATATCATGAAATGTTATGTTCGCAGACCTTTAAGCACCGTTGTAAAATCCTACAGTCGCAAATGGGCGGATTCATCTTTTTTTGTTCCAACACCCAGTGCAGTCACCTAACACACACACACATACACACAAGCAGCAGCTGTTTGTTTTTTTACTTTCTTTGGTAAGAAAAAAATTTGGTTGTGTCACTAATTTTGTTTATCTTGCTGAAAAAACAAGGGTTAACACCTTAGGTTTTTGGAAACTCCATAGCTAGTCGTCAGCATAAGGAAGAAAGTTAAATACGTTGCACAAAAGGAAGCACACATACCTAAGTGTGAGAGTTCTATCATTATACATGTACACAGAACTTACACCTCAATGACAGTCCTGTTTTACAAGGATCAGAAAAACAGAAATGTGTGCAGAATGCCATGTTCACCCACACATTTAAACATATGTATTTAACCCCCAGTAAGACCTACATCTTAACAGAAACAGCCCAGAAAACAGCAGTTTATAAATGCAGGATACGAGAGATGGGCCTCTTACTAGGTAGTTCCTTCCTTAAACCAGGTTGTACTCCTTCAGATTTAACTGCAAGATGGTGTCTTTTACGGCAGCAAATACAAACCGTATGTTTTCAGTATCTAGAAACAATTTAAAATCAATACATTATTTCACACAACATAACTTAAAAGATGGTATATTCTATTAATTACATGAATTAGTTTATAGCTGTAAACTTCAAAAAAGTTCCGCTGAAGTTAGTAAAGTATTACAAATTATTAAAAAATAATCTTAATTAAAAAGCGAGTCATTTGAAGTACTTTTATCAAATCTTAATAATTTTTGTCCATTTTTTTCAGTTTTTAATTGTAATTTTCACACATTTAATTTTACTATAAAAAACAAAGAAAAATGCTGAATTTAAGTGTTGTAAAAATTCTATGCCTAATTCAATTTAATATCAGATAAATAAGAAATTTTTAGAAGTGAGTGACAAAATAACAATAAACTGTTCAAACTACAATAGAAAATTAACATTATAAAATCCATTCTTTCAACTTATACAGTATATAAAAGTAAACCTGCAGCTCTATCCATGTCATAAGCAAGCTATTATACATGAAAGATTTCTTGGCAGTAAGAAATTCCAAGAAACAAATGAGGTATGAAATATGTATGGAAAATACATTGTCTTTTTTTTTAATGCTAAAAACAAACGTGGAAAGATACGGAGTTAAGAGTTGTCCAGCTTTAAAACTGATGCACATATGCCTGAATATCCTTACCATAATGTCAAATCCAGACATTAGAATGTCCAAAGTAGTTTTCAACAGATCTTCATACAGTACTTAGTGACATACCAAATTATCTAAGCAATATAAGTTGATTCAATATGGTAGTCAAGTATTAAGAAGCATATGAGAGCATAATAAGGCAACATGATACAGTACTGTGGATGTGATAAAACATCTGAGTTTAGACTTTTACGATGTATTATCATGTACACAGCTTTCTTTTATTCTCGTTACATATTCTATATTGCTTGAAATTAATTTCACCTAGGAATACACCTGAAGTCATAAATGTTGTATATTACATTGGATCAACAGTCAGAAGACTGGGAGATAGTTTAAAGGGACACTCTAATCCTAGGTTCAAGGACAGCTCGAGCATTGTTCGACATACACCAGTAAATGTGATGCGATTTCGTCCCCCAATAAGTTAAATACCGAAAACGAGACTATGCTATGGATGAAAGAAACTCTGCTGACTCTTCAGAAGAAGCCGAGACTAAATAATCAGCAAGGCGCTACCGAACTTTTACTCTTAATTTAGGTAATTGAACTTTATTTCAACTTTCATGCTATAGCCTAAAGTGAATTCACCTTTTATGTCATATTCACAGTACTATATCATTTTGGCTTATTATGTTCACATAAGTTTCTTCAGGTTTCACTCTTGTATTCCTCCCTTCTTCCAAACTTTAATTGCTTAGATATTTTGATTTATCATGAGATATTGTATGAACGTGTTTGTCTACTAAAAAGCTGTTCAAACACTCAAAACTGTATATTTGGAATTATGAATTTTTTTAACTTTTTTTTTTCTGTAGTAGTCTTAATTTTTTTTCTTGGAAATAATATAATACAAAGTCAAAAAATTGAAACAGAATCATAATCTACACAATTAGGTTGATGAAACATGCAAAGATGACTTTTTATAATCATGTTATCTGAAAATGCAAGTATCATCTTTGTGCACAACAGGAACCTCTCTGGATAAATGTATACAGCCACCGTTTTATTTCTTTTAAACCCAATAACCTGAACTTTGTGTTAAAGATGTAATTGTTCCTATATATCTCATTTAAATACAACTTAAATGCTAACTCTGATCCTGACTTTTACTAATCTTGACAGTCCTCCATTATGAAATAGCATGAGATCGGAAGTCTATAAAATATTTTAAAGTTTTTAACAGCAGGGATGTTTGCAATACTGAAACCTGTAGTATCAGATTGGAGTTGGTGGAATAATGAAGGAGTCAGTCAAACAGTCTGTAAGCAGTGAGGCATGTGAATCATTACAGATTGGGTTTATATTAGTTTCTAGTTTAGAAAAGAGCCTATAAACCATTAGAAGCCATATAAAGTGTTAATTTTTAAACCACTCGTTAGTTCAATACAAAATATGCTGTAAAACATAAAAGCTTTTATAAGCAATCGGTTCATTTTACAGATTTTATAGAAGAGACTGTAATTAATACTTCTTATCAAGTGGGAAGTGTTGTGTAAAATATCAAATCTTACATAAAGAGTACAGTGTGTTAATTATTACAGGATTTATTAGAATAGAACAGGTTATCAAGTGGGAAGTGTTGTGTAAAATATTGCATTTTACATAAAGAGTACAGTGCGTTAATTATTACAGGATTTATTAGAAGTGAACAGGTTATCAAGTGGGAAGTGTTGTGTAAAATAGTAAATCTTACATAAAGAGTACAGTGCGTTAATTATTACAGGATTTATTAGAATAGAACAGGTTATCAAGTGGGAAGTGTTGTGTAAAATATTGCATTTTACATAAAGAGTACAGTGCGTTAATTATTACAGGATTTATTAGAAGTGAACAGGTTATCAAGTGGGAAGTGTTGTGTAAAATAGTAAATCTTACATAAAGAGTACAATGTGTTAATTATTACAGGATTTATTAGAAGTGAACAGGTTATCAAGTGGGAAGTGTTGTGTAAAATATCAAATTTTACATAAAGAGTACAGTGCGTTAATTATTACAGGATTTATTAGAATAGAACAGGTTATCAAGCGGGAAGTGTTGTGTAAAATATTGCATTTTACATAAAGAGTACAGTGCGTTAATTATTACAGGATTTATTAGAAGTGAACAGGTTATCAAGTGGGAAGTGTTGTGTAAAATATTAAATTTTACATAAAGAGTACAGTGTGTTAATTATTACAGGATTTATTAGAATAGAACAGGTTATCAAGTGGGAAGTGTTGTGTAAAATATTAAATTTTACATAAAGAGTACAGTGCATTAATTATTACAGGATTTATTAGAATAGAACAGGTTATCAAGTGGGAAGTGTTGTGTAAAATAGTAAATCTTACAAAAAGAGTACAGTGCATTAATTATTACAGGATTTATTAGAAGTGAACAGGTTATCAAGTGGGAAATATTGTGTAAAATAGTAAATCTTACAAAAAGAGTTAATTATTACAGGTTTTATTAAAAGTGAACAGGTTATCATGTGGAAATAATAAAGCTAATATTACTTGGAGAGAGACAATTTTTCAACTTATCAAAGCAAGCAGAATGTTCTAATCAGTGGAAAGTGTCAGAGTCCTTTGTTAAAAGTTTTATGAATGGTTTACTTCCATGTATCAAATTAATATCTACACATATAAATTAAGTAGGCCAAAAAAGCTATCTACCTTTATAAACATAAACTAAAAACAACTAACTACCTATATAAATAGGTTATGTTATTTTAAAAAAAAAGGGATAAATAAGCAAGTGACAACTTCAGTCAATATAAACTTGCAGTGAAACAGAATGTATCAGAACTACATTTTGACATTTCATAGGTATTGTGATGTCACCAGCAACTGATCATTTTCAGGAAGGTTGTTTGATAACTATTTTGATCTTAAATATGTATTCATTTTGGGAAATTAGATCTTTCAAGATGGCAATATCCTTGGCACTTAATGGCATTGGAAAACATAGGAATATGAATCAACATGGAGCACCATTGCCATCCAAAACTAGACCTGCAACAAAACTTATCCCAGATGTTGTAACAGGTGATAAACCATAAACAGAAAGTTTGATGGCAAAAGCCATCCACATTGTCTCTGGTACCAGTAAACACCATCAAGAAGGACTTCCATCTTGAGATGAGGCCAAAAAGGTATGAATTCACCAACATATAGCTTCCCATCATACTTCTATTCAACCATTGAATAACTCATGCAGCTGAAGAATGAAAAGGGTATTCACACTACTCCACATGAAGACATAATGGTCAAGTCACCAAACACAGAACCAATGATTCTTCACTGTAATCGGATTGTTGAAATGGTCACTGGGATATTGTCTTTCTATTATTTTACATGAATTATGGAAAACTATAAGGAAGAGTGGTGTATTTTAGACATGAACCTTGTGGAGAAGCCTACTGCAATGGAAACTACACTGTAGGGCTATTATCGAGATGCATGGACTTCAGATAGAACATAACAGTGACATGGACTGTAACAACATGATGAGGCTCCATAACACACTCAACCATCTGTATAAACATAAAACATTATAAATGTATCATAATAAACTAAAAGTAACTATCTACCTAAATATAAACACAATAAACTAGAAACATCTAAAATATAAATACAGGAGACCGGGCACAGCTATGTATCTGAACATACACTAATTTTCACACACAATGTATGAATCGTGCAAATGGAATGCAATAACTGGAAGTTGCTTTGTGTGAATTTGAAAGAACTAAAACTGTTAAAACTATTTTTGTTTATTACTACTATACAAGCTTCCCTGAAAAATGAACAAAAACTCCAATATTGATTATTTCTTTTCTTATCTGAAATTTTAGTAATTTCCTATGAGCAGTTTTAACTAATTAAGTTGTCCAACATGCACATAAAAAGTGGTCTTACATTATATCAAATAGAAACCAGCAACTAGAATAAGAGTATTCAGTCTATTTAAAACCTCTTTAGAAAATTCATAAAGCATATCTTCCTCTAGTTATCTGTTTATACCTTAGAACCAATGAATATTTCTAGACACTACATGAAGGTTGTGATACTGGCTCAAATTCTAGTCTTACGTTACTCAACTCTCAGAAAAACATTAAAAGTGTTGAAAGTTGCAATGTCAACTTGCAAACTGACACAATTGATGCTGCACGTTTCTTAAATTTTCGTATACTGTCATACGATTAAACATTTTGAAGGGTACAACTAGATGAAACTGAAATGTGGACAGGAGTGTGATAAGCATATGCACTATTACTGGATTACTTTATCTGCTAAAATCAGGAATTAAAGAAGTAAGATTCTAGAGACCACATTCTTTTTTGATGTCAATCTAGTTATTTTCCAAAAAAAAAAACCAGCTCCATGTCATATGGAACTTGTCAAATTGTTACATTTAATTCAAAAGTTAATAAACAGAACAACTTAGTTTTATCTAAACCTGACTAACTTTTCAGTTCATTAGTATTCACTGACAAAACATATGTCAAAAACTTCTAACTAATTTGGATTTCTAAATATCCTTTGGATATCTAGTTTCTAACATAAGGGAAAACAAAACCTCCAGCATTAATACAAAATATGGTAAATGTCTACCAACAAGCTTTCCAATGACAGAAAGAGTAGGATGTTAACAGAAAAATATTAAAAACACTGCCCTTGCACAAACTTTAAATGTTAACACAAAAATTTTATCAAAATTTGGCACTGAATAAGCTTTGATGGATAGGAATATTTGAGTTTTAACAGATATTTCTGAAGTTTGTCTATGACAAACTTTTGTTGGATAAAGGGGATTACCTTGGTGACAAATAAATTTTTGTATCTCCACTCATGATATAGAAAGGCACTATACAGGAAAATAAGAGAGTACAATTTATGTCGACCCTGTTAACTTTGACATACCTGTGGCACAAGTGAAGTGTGAATACACCATATGATCTGGGTGTGGACTTTGATCTAAGTACATCTGGAGAATGAATTCACGGGCTGCAATATGGTCCTGCTTGGGGCCTAAAACAAACAAGAATTTAAACTTAAACATTACATGTCTAACTTATCTCCTATGGAAGATTAAATAATAATAATTTTTTAATAAATAATAAAGTCAACTACATGTATCTGACTAGTCAAATAATATTCAAAGAATCTCAGTATTGTACGTAATGCAAGTTTTGAATAAAAGAATTTTTGATAATGGTATACACATAGTGCTGCCAGTTTTTACAAGACAAAGAAGTATATAATATGTTAAACAAAGTACAAAATTATTATACCATTTATCCAAGTATCGTAAGGAGAATTGTTTCCTAGGGGCATCTGTTTGGTGTTCTTACTTTTTTATAACTCTTAAGGGCTAACCATTTGAAGGAAGTCCCAAGCCAAATGTAGGTAGGTTACTATATACTGCACTTAATTCAATGATGTATTTACACTAGAATAACTACTACTACTAACAACAGGTAATATTTGAGACACATCCAGTCTTATCACTGATGAACATAAATAATTCTCTAAACATTTTGTGAAAGTAGATGTACAAAACAGTAAGACAAAAATTATAAAAAAGGCATGAAAAAACAAAATATATAAGTATCATAAAAAAAGTATGAAGCAGTAGGACTGGGATATAGACAACCAGATTCACACACTTAGAAAAATGAGTTGGGTCAGTGTTCTATTCTCTAATTATCTTACATTTAACACGTCAGTTTTAATAGTACAACTGAGGGTTAATAAAAGACATAAATGTACATTTTGATCATCTTATAAATCTATACCTTCAAATTTTGTAACTGATATTCTTTGTGTACTTTCATCCACAAGTTGTGGATACATTTTCTTTAGTTCAAGTAAGAAAAGGTTTATAATTTACTTAATTATCTTTATTCAACAGTTTGCAAAGTGAAGAAATATCTTATGAGCATTTCATGACAAATTATGAGGCAACATTTCATCTAACAGAGAGAGTAAACTATCACACGTCAGAACCAGAAATATAATCAACATGCATGAAACAAAATCTGAATTTTCAATATATACATGCAGTGTAGAATTAACTAAATGTAAATTTACAGCCATTTCTTTTGTATACCAAAAATCATTTTAATATAATGTACAAAACCCTCTCTACAACCAACAACCCTGCCATCAAGGAATTTTTTTTACATGTAGTAAGTAATCGGCTTCCTCACTAAACTAATGTTGTAAAAAGGCAGAAGTTTAAGATCTTGAGAAAAGCATTAAGTATGTGAAACAAAAACCACTTAATTATAATGGAGGTAAACATGACCTATCACTTACAGGTATTAGAAATGAACACGGTGAACAATAAAACATGAAGGCATGTTAATATTCTAAATATCTATCAAGAGAAATAAAAAAAAACTGTGCTACTATAGCGTGAGGTCTACCGCTGCATTATCCATCCCTCGTGGATATCA
>NW_013670729.1:51488-52408 GCF_000517525.1 Limulus polyphemus | reverse complement strand
ATAGTAGCACCAAAAAAACATCCAGACACCATAAGATACTGTAACTGATCTAATAAATCCTAAAAACTGAAACTGATCATTATAAAACTATCTGTAGCAATAGGAGACTGTGTTGACACAAGGCTCAAGACAACTTGGCTTGGTTAGGAGACACAAGTGTGTAGTAGTTCCAAGCTAGAAACTTTAAGAAGCATTATACTTGTCATGTTGAAATGAAAAAAAATGTGGTGAATAATTATTTAACTTCTTCAATCATACATTTAATATATATATATATATTATTCTGAAGTTTCTTTTATCTTTCATCTGGTCTTTAATTTTGGAGAATGTATATTTTGAATTCTCATCCACAAAATTTTGTTTCAGAATTTTGCACAAAGTTATAATCGATAACTCTGTAGAGCTATCACATACTTTTAACTGAAAGACTATACGGAAGACAGCTGGTCAACAGCACTCACTACCAACTCTTTTTGACTGAATAGTTGAATATGACTGTTCCTCTCATGACCCCGGAGTATGAAGCATGTTATTGTGGAAACAGGTCAATCCCTGAATTCACACTTCACAAATGCGAGCTACGAATCCAAGCCTGGCTCTACATACATTATTTACAGAGAAGCACCTGTTACTTTCTGTGATCATCTATGAAAAATATATATATAATTCTTGGTCACTTTATCTTACTGTGATTTGTTTTGGATGTCAAAAACATATTTCTTAAAATGCAAAATACAAGAAGATAACTTGTTTAATCAAATTGATGTTGTTTTATCCTTCTAGAAAAAACATAAACATACAAGATATTGGTAATACCAAACACCTACGTGTGTCATGTGTTACCAATCTGCCAGATAACTAGATTAATCAAATTGACGTTGTTTTATCCTTCTAGAAAAAACATAAAGTTACAAGATATT
>NW_013670729.1:36057-50488 GCF_000517525.1 Limulus polyphemus | reverse complement strand
AATCAAATTGATGTTGTTTTATCCTTCCAATATCCTGTAACTTTATGGTTTTTCTAGGTAATACCAAACAACTACATGTGTCATGTGTTACCAATCTGCCAGATAACTAGTTTAATCAAATTAATGTTGTTTTATCCTTCTAGAAAAAACATAAAGTTACAACATATAGGTAATACCAAACAACTACGTGTGTCATGTGTTACCCATCTGCCAGATAACTAGTTTAATCAAATTGATGTTGTTTTATCCTTCTAGAAAAACCATAAAGTTACATGATATTAATTAATCAGTGTATAACACTGGATTTTTAGTCATCATGTATATATCATCTTATTCTGGACATGCTCAAATTTCTAAGTTTCTGTTTCTTTACTTATTAACATGCTCTTCCAGATCTGCATTAATGTTACATTATTAAAATAGCCATTCAGCATAATTTATAACAAATGAACAAAACAGCGATCTTGTTCATTATTTTCTAAACAATTCATTATTATCTGCCAGACACATCTTCACATGTTAAGTTTCAATATTTTCTCATAAAAGTAAGAAATTAAAACAAATAATATTAAAATTTGACTTATTAACTACATTTTGATGCCAAGTTTATTCATATACATTGATAATAAAGTAGTTTAATTAAATTTTGAATGTAACTCTGTAAAATGTTGTGGCACGTGCACTTTGACCTAACCGATGCGTAAGGGTTAATAATGCTATGTATCTAGAATAAATCTTTGGCCTTTGGATCATATCATACAGCACATGCTTCGTAGGAGAGAGGTCAAAGATTCAATTATGCCTGAATCCATTTTTTCTTCTAAACAATATTTCAATAGTAAATAATTTTATTACATACGTCATATGTGAAGCTCAAGTTTATGATATTACTGGATACAAGTTGGGCAGAAACTATTTTAGAATGTATGCTTTCATATAAGGTATAAGAAAAGTTGAGGCCCAATAACACTGAAGGTAAAAGAACTGTGATGCACACAAAAAAGGTGACCTGAAATACTGACTTCTTTGTGTTCCAATATAGTCGTATATATATACAAGAAGTTAATCTAAATACACCACATAACTGTCACATCAAAAGGGTAGACTAATATAAAAAATGTGGTCAAACATACAAGCAATAGGCCTAAATTGCAAAAAACGGACTAAAGAAATTAGAGATGAGTGAAACACATAATTATTTACAATGCCAATAGAAATAGCATAAAATAAAAGTAGCTATAATGTACCACAGCTAAAACACCTGCATTACTACTTGTTTGTCACTGAGATAATTTGTCAATATCGCAGAGTTTAATAAAAGTATATCTATGTCACGTGATCAATACTTGCAGCTGTTCTTATTAGGAGACAAAGTCTGTATTATAGATGATGCTGAATTTAATTACAATTTCTTGGTGGTATTTATTGGGTAAAATGGAGTCTAAACTTTTGAAATACAACTTCAGTGGGCTATATTATCAGCCTAAATGAAACGTAACTTGCACTGCAATGTATTTGAAGTTTGATTAATGCTAAAAGTTACAAAATATTTAGTAACTAACACTTACCATCAAATTCAGGAAAATAGTCAATAAGATGTGAGTACATGATTTTTTCTTCCAATAGATCTTTCTTGTTGAGAAAGAGGATGACTGATGAATTTTGAAACCAGGGATATGTTATAATTGTCTTGAAAAGTGCTTTACTTTCTTCCATTCGATTCTAAAAATTATATACATAAAATCAACAATATAACATTACACAGATACAATAATATGGATCTCACATAAAATACTGGAACTACAGTACTTATGACATTACAGTTACAAGTTCATACTGATAAATTGAAATAACGAAAAATTCCTTTGTTGAAAATTACATGAATCACACAAACATTAGCAGATTTCACAAGACAAGCTTAAAAATCTTACTCGTAAATGCCTGTGCTCATGTGACACACATGACTAAACAAACATTTAGTAAAATTGTCCAAAATAAATATAAGCAAGATTATTTATACTTAAAGGCTTGAAAGCACACAAAATGTATGAAAGTAATAAAGAAAAAATAACCCAAGATTTGACAGAATTAAAGTCTTTCAATCTAAAAGCATGTATTCCTATAAAACATATTAAACAAACTAGCATATGAAATAAATTAAAACAAACCCAATCTTGTATGTAAAGGCCAAAACTAGCCATTTCTGAAATAAAAACAGAACAAACTGACAAACAAATAATTAATAAAAAAAAACTCAAATATAGTCATATATACAAGAAGCTAGCCTAAATACATCATGTTTCTTGAAAATGGCAGATTTTATCAGAAAATTACATGTACTTCACAAAAATAACCTACGTGTAGTATGGCATAAATCTAGAAGTTACTTTTTTTTTCATATGTTCCTCATAATAGAGCTGAGAAATTTAATCAATATAATAAATTACCCATGGGCAGTAATTACATTGATTAGCATTACGTGTTGCTAAACAATGTACTGTCTAGGCTGTGCCCATCACAAGTGTCAAAACCTGGTTTTTAGCATTATAAGCTACTGGACTTACCACTGAGCCACTGGGTGATTGTGTGTGTGTGTGGATGTAAACAAATCAGTAAATCAAACAACATTAAGCTGATTAGTGTCACAACAAATTAGCCTTTCATATAATTACTGTTTGATTATATCGATTGTTATGAAAACAACTAAATTAAGATTTTCTTATTATTACTATTATCCACATAACAGAAACAATGCCATTATGTTTTTTATTAAGCTAAAAGGTACACAATCAGTTATCTGTGCCCTGCCCACTGTGGGTATCAGTTTGGGGCCACCATGGCTTCAAGACTCAAGGGTCTTGAGTTCAATTCCAATTGCCACTAAACTTGCTCATATGGGAGAACGTATACCATAGTTTTAGGAACACTTTACTAATCAAGTAATTCAGTAGTAAATATCATTAATCACACAGCTCTACTTCAAATAGTTGTCAGGCTTTGAATAGAACACAAATTGATCTCTTTTTCAAAACTTGTGGACACACTTTCTTCACTGATGACATATTCAAATCAGTATGCATGCTTTAAATTTCTTGAACTTCCATTCTTCCTTTTTTAACCATTGAACACTTTTTTGCAGTCAATCACAGTGTTACATACACAAACTGTTCATTTTAAGTTTAGTACGAAAGTATTGTATAATTTATATTGTACAAGCATTAAAGAAAGTTATTTTTAGAAGCAAAAGTTATGGCAAGTTTGCTTACGTAACTGTTTATTGTTGTATAGTTAAATTGTTGCAGATTGACGTAACATTACTCAAACCTTCTATATTTTTCTCATTGCTTTAAGTGAGTGTTGTTACATTATAATGTCTCATAGTTTGTAGAAAGTTCTAGACTTCAGTTGGGCAACGTATATATAGGTGACCAAGATAGTGAAAGGTAGTTATTGAAAGTGAAAGTAAGACAAAATTAGTGAGATATAGATCTAGACTGTGTTGCAAGTTCAGCCATAAAGAGCATATAGTGGAGACTTTTAAAGTGTTATAATCACAGATTGTATTGTAATAACAGATTAAAGAAGAATAATTCGTCTTATCAATTGGGTTCTAAAGTAACTGAACCAGCCTATGTGAACTTTGATATAAGATGGATGCTTTCCTGGTGAGATATGAAAGATTTGCCCCAAGTCAAAACTGGGACAAAGGCACCTGGGCAGTCTGTCTCAGCCCATTTCTCAGAAAAAGGCCTGCAAGTATATGCAGGCATGATGTCAGAAGATGCCATGGACTATGACAAGTTAAAAGTGACCTTGCTGAAATTTACGGAAGATGTCAAATCTGACACGGGAGAAACTTTATTTCAATTTGTGGCACGTTTACAATGATACTTCACAAGATGGACTGACATGGCCAAATGTGAAAATAGTTTTGATGGACTGGCAGATCTAATACATGAACAATTTATGATCACCTGCTCAACTAACATGTCACTGTTCTTAAAGGAGAGAGCACCAAAAGATGTGGAGGAGATGATCCAGCTGGCAGAACAGTATATGGAAGATCATGGAGAGAGTATAACTGGCAAGTTAAAGTTAAAACCAGTGATAGCTGACCAGAAGCATGAGTCCAGCAAAGGTAACAGAGGGTTAACAGACAAATGGGAGAAAAGATGCTAAATGCATTATAAAACAGGGCACAATGCAAATAAGTGCACGTCAACAGGGTTCTAAAGTAACTGAACCAGCCTGTGTGAACTTTTGATGTAAAAGAGAATTATTCAAAGTTCTGGATACAACTGTGGTAACCCACAAGGTAACATAAGTTAATTTATCACTGATTATATTGTGATAACAGAGCAGGGGAGAATAATTTGCCTTGTCAAAGGGTGATGTAATTTAATTGTAATTTAAAGCTCTACATACAACTGTGATAGCCCATAGTGTAATGAATTTTTGTACATATGTTTCACTTGTTTTGAATATATTATTTTAAAATAAGTGGACTGTGTGTTGTCCATTTATTGATGAAATTTATCACCAACAAGTCACAGACACTTACTGTAATGAATCCGACCCCATACAAAACCTGACACACAGAAATAAACAAGTCTTTTCAGGAGTTACAATACCTCAGTCAATGAATTCTGTTTAATTTTTGACAGGCAACTACTGCGGCTATTTTATATTAAACCATAAAAGTATTATAGATAAGTACCAAAACTGCAATATGTACATTCAGACTTATAAAACAGTAAGCACTGTAAGAAAGATATTTAAATTGCCATTACACAGTAGTATGTAATTTACCACTAGAAGCAAATTTATGACTTTGATATTTTTCATGTTAATTAGAAGTGATGATGATGACCATGTTTAAAACTACACAAAAATTTATTGTCTGTTATTCTGTAATGATCACTGAAAGTGTGAATCATCACACATCATTTGAACACACAAAATGAACTGAAAAAATAATCACTCTGAAGGAAATAAATAAGTATTATGTAACATGCCATAAAAATTACAAAATTTTTTGAAACAAATAGCATGGTGTTATATTTCTATTTAACAAAAACGAAAGGTCATAAAATTCTCATTGCATATAGAAATTGACCACCAAAATGAAAATTACTTAACAATTCTTTGCCATTGCTTAAACATTATACCTTGAAAAGTTTGTTGTTAAATACAAATCTGCACAATGGGCTATCTGTGCTGTGCCCACCACAGGTACTCAAACCTGTTTTTTTGTGTTATAAATCACAGACTTACCAATGAGCCACTGGGGGGCACCTTGAATAAAAATGGAATTACAATTTCACATTCATTAAAAGAGAAAGTTAACAATATAATTACTACAACTCAAATTTAATTTTGTGTATCAGGTTTAAAAGTAAATTTTTATGGTAACAAAAACACTTAATTTACAAATTGTACATACAAATTAATACTTTAAAGTTTTTATTTTATATAATGAATTTTTACCAGTCCACATTGTCAAAAAACTCAATCATATCAAAAGTAAGTGAAATTAGAAACATGTGCCTTATACAGAACAAAAACAAAAAGAAAGAAAGAAGCAAGCTTCTGATAATGCAATAGTTACAAACAATTCAATCTTTCTAACAACAAACTCAGTAATAATAACACTGCAAGATGAAACTAGATACAAATGTGATCGTAATAATAAATTTGTATCTAGTTTCATCTTGCGTGTTATTTTTACCGATGCAAAATGACAAATTGTTTGGAAAATTACTGAAAAGTATCTTCCTGGAAATTATTCAGAATTTTTAATATATATTGTTTAGCAAACTTTAAATACCAGTGAATAGAGATCATGTGTTCTTTTTTTTTCTCCTGAAAATGGTTTTTTGTTAAATTATCTTAAAAGGTATTGCAATTTTTCTTTGTTAACAATACATACTGTAAGCCTTATTAGATTTGGAGGGTTTGATGGCAACAGCAAAATATTAAAGTGACTCAACTCCATATTTTTTTAATATTATTAAGTTTATTGCATTCGCACAATGAACATAAATAGCTTATTATTTATTGAAAATAAACTATGTTTATTAGATACAAATTTATCTCAATCTGTTTTCAAAACTACTGTTACTAAGCCATCTCTTATGTTATTCTTAACGGTCAGGTAAACAATAAATACTTGTAAGTTTTTTCAGTGTTTTTATTATCTAGATATGAAAGGACCAGATTCTTCTTTTAAAATCATCATATGCAGATTAAATATTAACTTATCATTGCTGTCAGCAAGGTTATATCAGTTCTACTAAAACAAAACTGTCAATGCAAGTGATAAAGCATGCTAACCTAAGATCCTCCATTAAGTCAAGCATACTCAACCATGTTGAATGATCATGTGACATTATCATTCATTCAAATTTATTAAAGATCTTAGACAGGCAAATGATGAACAGTAGCTCTGAATAAAATAGAGTTTACTATCCACAAGCTGAAGCCTAAGATAAATGTGGTTGGAATGGCTAGTAAACTACTTTTGGTACTATAAACAAGCAGTCTTTCATAAATATCACCAGGTGACAACTACAGCTGAGTGACGTAATCAATTATCTAGGAGCAGAGTTTGCATCAGTTAGTATCCAATAAACTAACTGATTAATAAGAATTATGATTAATTGATGAATGTGATAAAAATAATCAAAATTACTTGTTCCAATTATTAGTTTTCAACTATTCCAACAATCCAAAAAGGCTTTAAAAACATATCACTTGTTTTTTCTATAAACAAAACTAATACTCCAACAACTGATTAATCAAAATTATGATGAGTCAATTATCCCAAAAATAATCAACTAATCGAAATTGGGAGTTTTTGATTATTCTGAATATCCACGAATTCAAAATATTGTCATTTATGTTTGTTTGTTGTTAAACATGAAGCTACATAATGGACAGCCTCTTCATCATTCAGCAGTAAGTTTGAAGGCTTATAATGCTAAAAACTTGGTTTAGCTATCTGTGGTGGGCATAGCACAGATAGCCCATTGTGTAGCTTTCTTGGGGGAGATGCTTTGTGATTTAAGAGTCTCGGGACCAATCCCCTTTGCCACTAAATCTATTCTTCCTATTTTTGTTATACCAAAGCTACTAAGGCTATCTGCCTCTGTCACTAATTTTGAACTGCTGACTAAAGGGAAGGCAACTTGCTAAAAGCAACCACTACCCACTCTCTGGCTACTTAAGTGTAAAATAAAGTGTAAATTTATTATTATTCTATTTTACATGGTGTTACGTTTCTAATATATAACTAGAAAACTAAAGTCTTTAATGCTGTATAAGCAGGTGCAGATCTGGAGCTCAGATCCCTGTACGTTTTTGTTCCAGAAATTAATGACAAATCCAATTTTGAACTGTTTGGCAACAATAAACTAGTTAGTTTGATGGTATCATAGTCAACATGTACAGTAACACATGGTGAGGGATCAGTACAAACTTGATGCTGCACCTCAGCTAATGGTGTTAGTGATCAACACAAACCTACTGACAAGTACTGGCAGATTCTGGTTCATCATGCCAAACCCTCAGGAACACGACTTATTAACCCGGAATTCATCTTCCAACAAGACATTGTTCCCAGTCATTTGGCTAATGGAGTTAGTGATCTACACAAACCTAATGACAAGTAGTGGCAGATTCTGGTTCATCATGCCATACCCTCACGAATACAACTTATTAGGAAGGAATTCATCTTCCAACAAGACATTGTTCCCAGTCATTCGGCTAATGTGGTGAAATGATACATTGATGATAAAGAAGTCAGTGAGCACACAATCTTAGCTTAGCCTGCACAAAGTGCCGATATGAACATTATGGAGGCTTTACTAAGAATGCCAAAAAAACTTGGATGAATTGTGTGGAATAATACAGGACATTACCAGCCAGTATACTTGTACACTGTTAAATAATATGAAACAATACATAATGCTCTATGAAAAGCAAAGGATTCACTAACAAGAAGTTTTACAACTTATTCCTTTTCTTTTGTATTTTCTGTGATAATGTTTTGTATCATTCATAAGTTCACCATCTTTCTGCCATTACTCACTGTTTGTGACCCCCCTATATGTACTGTTTATGTGCTTCCATAATTATTTCCACACACATGTATAACAGAAAGGTCTTGATATTAGTATATAGTCATCTACTAAAACATTTATCCTAACAATCTGCTTTTATTCCCACAGTACAAGTTAAACAGAAAAACTAAGAAAACATATAATTTTAGAAAAGGAATGATTAATAAAGATGGTGGCAATTTGTGGAAGAGAGGATGTGACAGGTGGGCATGGCAGTTGGGTCTGATTTTCTGGTTTACAACTCTGTAAACAAAGGTTGAAGGCTATAAAAATTAACTTTGCCTTAGCAACATATATATTATAATGAGTAATTTTAATTAAATAACATATTTCAGACAGGAGTGTTAAATAAATTAGAAAAGGTGGAAGAACTAGATTCTCATACCAGAGAAGATTTATTCAAATATTTCTTTATAAGTTTAAATCTTATGTAATATTAAAATTTGATTCATCAACTGTTTTGAATGTCAAGATTATTCATATACAATGATAATAAAGTAGTTAGTATTTAAATTCTGAATGTAACTCTCTAAAATGTCATGACATGTGCACTTTAACTTATCCATAGTGAGAGGATTAATGTAGTACTTTTGATGCGAGTCTCCTTCACTAAAATAACTTGTTTCATTGGTAATGGATCATCATACACATCTTAATAATATTTCACAGAGAAGGGTTTTTAATCCTTTAGCACTTTCAAGACAGGCTCGTTATAAAATACACAAGTTTGTATAGACATTTGCACACATTAAGTATTTATACTATAACTTTTAATGCAGTAAGTGTATCTTCACAAAACTTCGTAGACTTTGAGTAAACAATACAAGTCTTTTGTACACAAATAATCAATTTTTAAATGAAGTATTTTTACAAAAGATTTGTTTGTGAATATATCAAGTCTGTTTCGTTACTAGTCTGTGTGCAAAGTGATTTTCATGTTATGAATAAAAAATATTCTTTGTCCCAAAAATCTCAAGTATCATTTATGTAATCTCTAAAAAACCCTAAATCCATTTCAAACATTTGTTTCCAGTAAAAATATTTTATCTGTTATTTCCTGTACCCTAATTCTATACAGGGTCAGTTAATTTGACCAACCTTGAAACCACCAAATTACACTAAATTACAGTTTTTCCCACTAGAATGACTTCAAATTGTAACATGACACTACATTTGCTTATCCTAAGTAGCTTTAAACTCATAACTTATACTTAAATTTTATTGTTTTATTGCTCTATGATTGTCCTTTGAACAACAACTACTACTAATCATGACATTATAAGTTGTAAGTCACTTGGGAAACATGGAGCTCATGTTACGCTATGAAATTATCATACATTATCCACAAGCTACTCTGAGTCGAAGCTGCTCTCTTGCATGTGTCATGAAACATTTTTATCATTATATTGTTATTTTATCTAATATAACCTTAACTAATTTAAAGAGATCCTTGATTTTACATTTTAGTTACTTTTATAATAATAAATAAATAATAAACATGAAAAACAAGAAATGAAGTACTTACCTAAGTTTTCTTTTTTTTGCTGTCAACTGTAAATGACACTTAACCTTACTTTTATATATATATACTAATGATAGTAGTGCACTAAATAATTTTTATTTAATTAAATAATGTACCAAAGAACATAGAATAATAATAACATGCAAAAAGCAGACAATTTCCCCAAACTACTACTATTTTTCTGGGTTTCTAAATATGTGACAAAAACCGTTACAAATTCATCCAAGCTAGTCGTTATCTTTCTCATGGGAATGAAGCTTGTACTAACTGAGAAATTGACAGTTCGTTGTTCGGAAAACAAAGTAATATAATACGTCATTTGATAGATGAAAATCTTGTCTTTCTATTGATTATACATAATATAGAATTAAATGTAAGAGAAAACTATTAACAAATCCTGAAAGAGAGGATGTGATATATGGGTGTGGCAAGAGGGGTTTGATTTTCTATTTTATCGGTCTGTAACCAAACAAAATTGAAGCCTATAAGCATTATGGTTTGTCTGAGTGATGACAATATTATAACAAGTAATTTACATTAAAATTTTTATTTATTGGAGGTGTGGGAAATAAAATAGAGAAGAGAGGATATCTAGAGAAAATATGTCACATTTCTCACATTAGGGGAGATTCAGGATTTTTTAAAGTATTGCCATATAAAATTAAGAACTTAAAACTTGTATACTATTACAATATGGTTGATTATTTGATTTTATGGTATAATAATTGGTATAACATAAAAAAAATAAAATAATTAAATTATATTTTGAAAATAACTTACTAACAGACCATCACATATGCAGTTAGACCCATCTGCCATAAAAGGGTTAAATAGCTCTATAGAGACTTTTAGAGTTACTCATAACAACACTTTCAACATTAACAATTAAGAAACTATTTATTTATGAAGAGAAAATTGTTTATGCCTTTGTCCTACCTCATTATCCGACTCAAAAAGAATTTGATCATATTCACTTAAGGCGACCAGGAAGATAATAGAGGTGACGTTTTCAAAGCAATGAATCCATTTTCTTCTTTCAGATCTTTGACCACCGACATCAACCATTCTGAAGGAAAAGGAGAGGGTGTCATTATAAACACTGCATTATTGTTGAGTTCAACAACTATATACCTGTAAATAAAATACTTCTTAGAGGATCACTTATTTTATTTTCACGAATGTATTAAAACTTCAAAGAAAACATAACTGTAGATATTACACAATCAATTTTAAAATGTTTTGTCCTTGCCTTAAAAATGGACATAAAGCATACATTTCCTTACAAATGTATAATAAATGACTAGGAATATGCTTATCTTACTATAGTTATGAAACTTAGAAAGCAAAAGATTGAAGTGCAGTTGCAATATGCATTTCTGAGTACTTTATTAGTCTTAAAATTAGAAAAAAATTACATATAACGCCAATACAAAAACAATTCTATACACAAAAGTGAATGAATATTTTTTCAGAGAAAAAAGAATAAACACGTATGACAAATATTAATAAAAGTATGTTTAAATCAAACTATCATAAGTCTAATGCCAATCTCAGAAACAGAATATGATAAAATTATTAAATAAGATTAAGGAGAAAACTGTATGAAGCAAAAAATACAAATTGTATGCACAATAAATAAAAACAGACAAAACAAATTATTTCCTTTAAAAAATATAAATATATACATTTTTTTTACTTTTCTTCATACCTAAGCTTTAAATAAACAGGTAAACATTTATATTGCTTATTAATGCACTAACCTAAAAATAATGGAGTCAAGATCAAATGGGTACTCAATAATGCCTGTTGTAGGGACTCGAACCCTAAGAATGTCTTGCAGAGTAGGAAGATAGCCTGGTGCTGCTATTCTGTCAATGTCACTTAGGTAACTGAAAATAATCATTGGATTAATAATACTATGTGAAATAACTTTATTCAGGTCTATTTTACAAGAGTATTCATAAGTAAACTGATAAATTAAATAGACTGTGTGTGTGTGAGCAGCCTTAGTCATAAAATGATACTCAGTAAGATCCATTCATACTTCTAGTGACATGAATATACACTGGTTCACTTTTTGCTGTATTTACAAAATATGAAAATCACAGCTCTTATAATGTTACTAACACAGGATTTCTTCCTCAACCAGAGGTACATTGATGATAGCGATCAAACATAAAAAAAACTGGGATTTATCCAATTTTGGTAAAACTTGTGCAGGATGTAGCTTACAGTTAGATATGATGATTAAAATTAAGTTTCCAAACTGGACAAATTTAACCAAGTTATGATTGGCCACATTGTCAGCAGAAACTCCATAGTCGATGATGGTATATGTTGTGTAACCAAAGGGTCCGCTACATAAACTTTCTTCTTCATTGCCCATCATTACATCCGTTTTCCAGACCAATAAATCTTCAGCAGATAGTCCAAGCCCTGCAGGCTATGACTTACACTTTGCTACTCTTTGGCATGCTACCATAAATTAACATTATTCCCTCAATTACCTGCATGTGTAAGATTCTGAAATGTTTGACTTGATACTTATGCAGCCACTGTGGATGCAATCATGATGGACTTTTTGACAGCCCTAGTTGAGGCAAATACATCTATCAAGTTCAAAGATACCATGGCAGCACTCAAAAACAGGTTTGATGATGATAAAGATAGTAGTGATGATAGTAGTAGCCTTCCACCAGATCAGAAGATTATGAACAAAGACACCAACCTCAAAATTAACATGAATAAAGGTCACATAATATGATTTGAGAATAAAAAAGAAAAAGAGTAAATCAATTGCATGTGTGACCATTGCTAGTAAAATGGTGCGGTTAATACAAAACTATGTTTTTTTTCAAATGCTTAGTGCTCATAACTCCCAACTGAAATATGCTACCATTATTGGGAATGTATATTTGAATACAGCAGATTCCAGAGTTTCCTACAGTGTATACAACACCTCCAAGAAACAATTACTATAATTTCTTATTCCTCACTCCACCACCAAAAACACTACTTCGCTTTTAGTTGAGTGTTAAATATATATATATAAGAGCACAAAATTAAAAGGTGGTTGATGACAAATGCTCCTAAAAATCACACAAATTTACAAGGATGTGCCCAGTTGGCACAAAAAATATTGTAGCAATTATTTCATACTAAATAAAACATTGCATTTCTGGCAGTTATAACAAGAAATGAACTAGTTCTGAACATAAATAATATTTGCTATTGTTGCACAATGAATTTATAATTTGGTGGCCAAAACCATTGCAAATGCAATAACTTACATTGCCCACTAACTCGTAGATCACTTAGCAGATTTCTGTTAGGTTGACAAACAAACAGTTGTATAACTATGATTCACATCAATGTAGCACATTTAGAGAAAGTTAATGGGATAACCTGTCGAACAGTCTACCTCAGCCTATACTAAAGTCATGTAGATGTACAGTGCTTTGCAAAAGTATTCACCCCAACAATAATGACACATTTTGATGAAATACAAATAATGTAAACAATTTTTTTAATGAACTTCTTTTTATTCAAACCTCTAATGATCAAATTTAACACTGTTATGTGTGAAGGAGGTTGAATGTCAGCAAAACCTGCAAATAAAATATATAAATTGAAACTTGCTGATTGTGAAAGTATTCAGCCCCCTAAGGTAGTACTTAATGGAAGCACCTTTGGCAGCAATTACTGCTGTGAATCATTTTGGATAGGTTTCTACCAGCTTTGCAGAATGGATGGTGTAATTTATGTCTATTCTTCCTGGTGAAATGGCTCCAATTTTGACAAGTTCGTTGGGGATCATTGATGAACTACAATCATCAAGTCTAAGCCATAAATTTTCTATTGGATTCAAATCAGGACTTAGAATGGGCTACTCCAGAACATCCACTTTTGTATTTTGAAACCACTACAGTGTGGCTTTGGTCTGGCGCTTTGGGTCACTGTCCTGCTGAAATTTGAATTTTCGACCCAGTTTTAAATTCTCAGCTGACTCAAGCAGGTTTTTCCTCTAGGATTTGACTGTACTTTGCACCATCCATTTTCTCCTCGATCCTGACAAGATTCCTAGTCCCTACTAATGAGAAGCATCTCCATACCATGATGCTGTCACCACCATGATTGACAGTTGGGGTGGTGTTGATTGGGTGATGTGCTGTGTTGGGCTTGTGCCAAACGTAATACTTTGAGTTTAAACCAAAATGCTCAATTTTTGTCTTGTCTGACCACAAAACCTTCTGCCTCATGTCTACTGTATCATTTACGTGCTTTGTGCCAAACTCTATAGAAGATTTAAGATGATTCTTTTTTTTTAGTAATGGCTTCTTTCTTGCCACTCACCCATACAGGACAGCTTTGTGTAGGGACTGGGATACTGTTGAAGTATGAAAACTGACTCCCACCTCAGACACGGAACTTTGCAAATCTTTCAAAGTCACTGATGGCTTCACAGTGGCATCCCTAACCAGTTTCCTGCTTGCTGGCTGCTTAGTTTGGAAGGGCAGCCTGATCTGGGTAGTGACTGGGTGGTATGAAGCACATTCCACTTCATAATGATGGACTTCACCGTACTCAAAGGGATAATCAGTGACTTTTGAAATTTTCTTGTAACCTTCTCCTGATCTGTGCTTGTGTACCATTTTATCACTGACTTTTTTGGAAAGTTCCTTGGTCTTCATGTGAGTTGTGGCTTGAACAGATGCATTTACTCTGAAATCAAGTTAAACCACTCTGATTATACACAGACAGAGACCATTACACTAATTTTGTGACCTTT
>NW_013670729.1:29456-35989 GCF_000517525.1 Limulus polyphemus | reverse complement strand
AGGGTTGCTATAGCAAAGGGGTTGAATACTTATGCAATTGAGAATATTCAAATTTTCTTTGAAAACCTAACTTACAAAATATCAGCATTTTTTAGCTTTCTCAGTTTGGAGTAGATTGTGTAGATTCTAAATATAAAGTCCTATTTGAAAGTTTCAAGAGTGCAAGCTCAGACAGCAACAGAATGTGAAAACTTTGCAGGGGGGTGAATACTTGTACAAGTCACTGTATACATAGTTTGAAACAGCATTTAAATCTTGCTTATTAGTATAATTAGGTATATATATACATTTTTTTTCAAGGGTGTAAAAACATTTTTCACAGGTTAGTAAGGATGAGAAATGCACTAACCTGAAGAGAAATTCTAGGAGTCCAAGATTTGTTTTTTGCTGTAATGACTAAATTATTACAAATTGTAAATATATATATGTATTCAAAACTCTATTTACAAAAACAAGAAAAACCTTTGCACTTTCTGTTCGTTATCCAAAAGTCATAACGGAGATTGCCTGAGGTAATAGCACCCAAAAGCATTGGAGATATCCCATCTATCAGACAAAATCCAAAAAGCAGATGAGAAACCAGTCAGCAGTCATGGAAAATTCATTAAAAGTACAGAGTTGAGAGCTTACACCCACAGCATCTCAACTCCTAGTGCCTTTCACTGTCTGAAGCCAATTGTGGGAAGGCAGTTACCCTTAAAAGTTTTTCTAATATCAAAAGTAGAAAGAAAATATGAGACCACCCTAATAATATTTCTACTAAAAGTTTTTTCCCAACCTCCATATGTAAAATTTCTAATAGTTCCTAAAGTAGAAGAATAACAATAAAACCACCCTAAAAATTTTACTTTTGGTTTCTCCCAACCTCCACCCTTTTCTAAAAAGATGACAAAAGTATTTATTAAATAGCAATTAAATACAGAGAAAACAATGAACAGGTAAATGATTCTTTCATGTATTTCACTAAATATTCTTGTTAGTTGAAATATCCTTTCAAATTTCCCATTTTTGGAAGAGGTATACAGCCTATACACTTTTTTTAGTTAAGACTATACCACTGTAAATTTGTTTTGATTAAATTTGATATATACCTAGCTCATATTCATAAATACAAACCCACTGTTACCACAGATTAAAGTGAAAAGGTTGGGTGCTATGACTGAAGACACCATGAACAGCTGAGATTAGTACTCACTATTTAGCTGAATCTGTAAGTTGATATTCCCTCCGTCTGTCATAGCATTCCTGGATTCCAGGGTCTGCCCATAACGACTTGATTGCTTCTACATAGGGACTACCAAATGTCGTGACTGTTTCATAATCTACAGAATGAACTAGTTCAGCATTTTCCTGGACAACAAAAAATTCAAGAGGTTTAAATAACATAACTATATAGAGCTAGTTTAATTTTACTAAAAATCTTTTTCTGTTCATAAGAATAACACTATTAGCTTCAAAGTAACTAAATATCTTAAGAAAAGTGTAATTACAGTGCTTTAAAGTTTGTGTGTGTGTGTGTGTGTGTGTGTGTATTACATACAACTATTGTGGTATATTAATCAATAACAGTGACTGTTATCACATACCCAAATACAACAACTTCATTCACTTAGTCAATATTAACATCGTACATGACCTCCAGATCAACAACAAGTACTCATTGAAATATGCACTAATCAGTTTTGATAAACAAGAGCCAAGTTAACCGACATCTGTAATGTGGTAAATATAACAAAGGTTACCATAAATTCATATCTAACATCAAAATGTTCAGTAATCAAAATAATACCTTTACATGGTCTTTAAACAAGTCTCTAGTTTGTTACAGAATTGAACATCAAGTAACTCGTATTTTGTACTGTAGAAGCTATAAGCCTAGTCTTCAGGAAATAGTTTATCACACGATGTTCTGCATGCTACAGTCATGACAAGAATAGGTACTAACAAACATTCTATTGTGCATGAGTGAGAGAAATACATGGTAGAAGGGTACCAGAAATTTTATCATGCATTGTGCATACTAGCTGAAGTTAACCTCCCTTGTTTTAAGTGGTAAAGACCTCCTAGAAACAGTGTGTAAATGCTAGAGCAAGGGTAAGTAAATGATATACCCTTGGCTCAAGATAGCTGCTAATGAGTTAATTAGTAAAGAGCAAGTCCATGACCAGATCAACCTGCCTAGCTTAGGCTAGACTTGAAATAAAACAAAATTTCACTCCCTAATAAGTTAATTCTTTTACAGTGTTACGAAGGTTCTAAAGTATACATTCGTTCATGTATAGAAGAATTTAACTGATTAAAAATTAAAGCTTAGAGAGATTTCAAGCAAAATTAAAACTCTAGAAACATTAACCAGACAGTTCTTCTGCCAAAATGTTAAATATAATAATAAAATGAAAATCAATGTTTTTTAAATTTTAAGTTTTTATTAACTTGTATATATTTTTAATTTTTTAATCTTTACAAATAAATTACTGTGCAAGTAAAAAAATGTTTTATCATTTTATTAAACTGCAAATTCTACAATTTATATACTTTCTTTTAATTAATATCCAATAAATATTTTCATACTAAATTCATTATTGTGTGTTTAACCCTTTCACAACGGGCTCATGTATTTTACATGTTGTTCTAATCATGAAGGTATATACACTATAACTCTAAAGAAACATGTATTTTCACAAGATTTGGCAAGTTTTCAGTAAACAATACAAGTTTCTTGTAGCAAAAAAAGTGTGTCAATAAATGTGTGTTAACTACTCTGAGTGCAAATTGATTTTCATGTTGAGATTAAAAATACTTTTCTTTATCTGAAAATTTTCAAATTTTATTTCCATAATTTGTAAAACCTCCAAAATAAATATCAAACTTTTTTTTCAAAAAAAATTCATATTTTATTTATTAGTCTCTCTACCATAACTCTTTTCAGGGTTGGTCAATTTGACCAACCTTGTAACCATAAAAAAATTAGGAAATATATCTAAACTACCTTTTTTGATTTCTAAAAGGACTAAATTGTAATAGGAAACCCCAACTGTTTCTCCAAAGTAGCTTAAAGCTCATAACAGTATTCATCTAATTACATTTTTTTTTTATTGACCTTTGAACTGTTTATAACTAATAATTCTGGCACACAAGTTATAAATCACTTGGCAAATGCACAGCTCAAGTTACCTTATAAAATGACATAACAGGAAACTACAACTGTTTCTCCTAAATAGCTTAAAGCTCATAACAGTATTCATCTAATTATATTTAATTTTGTTTTACTGACCTTTGAACTGTGTCTAACTAATAATCCTGCTACACAAGTTATAAATCACTTGGCCAATGCACAGCTAAAGTTACCTTATTAAATGACAATGCATGAGCTGCTCACAAGCATACCACCTGAAGAATTTGTTTTTCACTATCTTACCTAATAAGGTTCTAATTTTTATATTTTAGTTACTTTTATAATAATGAATAAAGAATACACATGAAAAACAAAAAAATACAGTACTTATCTGAGTCCTTTTTGTTGTTTGCTATCAACTGTCAATGAAACATATGCCTACTTTTTTTTAATACTAATGGTACTACTACACTTCGGTTGCCAGCGGATCACGGTCCAGGTCATTTCAGTTGGAATGAAGTGAACAAAGGAACAAATGATGCTGCTGAAGACCTGTCACCTGAAAAAGCCACTGTCGAAGAAGAAACTCTACCCGGTTTTGAGAAGGGAAACAGTGAAGCCCTTAATGAAGTTACTACCACTGATGTGACTGTTACTGATAATGGGACATTTCCTGATGGAGCAGATGAACCCCACATGAAGCAGAAGCCAATGAGATGGAGACCAGTACGGAAGAAGATACGTCATGTAAAATTAATAGACTTTGTTGTATTTCAATTTTGTGTGTGTAATTTCTATACATTTAATTAAGTTATTGTTAATTATCTATTGGTTTAATGCAAGTGGCTATTGTTCGTGACGAACAATACCAAGGAAAAGGTAGTGTTACGACAGTGGAAGTCACATGATGCTGGGAGCATGCGCGCTACAGTCTCTGGAAGGATCATGAATTTTCCTGGCAACTCTAGTTTGTTCAAGGCACCATCTTTTTTGGTATATAAGCCTGGCGAGAAAAACCAGCGTGATCGAAAAGATATGCAGATAAATTGAAGATAGAGATAATTGAGTCAAGCGGACATTAGGCACCATAAGTAAAGTGTGTGAATCACTGTGATTTATAGTGTCAGTTATAAAAGTTGTTAAGTGTATTACAAAGTTGTGTCAAGAAAGAATAAACTAGTTTTAATTAAGAAAGGACTTGTATCGCTGAAGTTCCTCGGAAAAAATTTATACTGGCAATTATGGAAATTATTAAATGAGCAGATATGTAACAATACAATTTTTTATCAGTTTTGGGTCAGCACAATCTCATGATTAGGAGGGTTGACTTGTGATTTGAGGGTATCAGCCTCAGGAGGGTATTTGTTTCTTTATTTTTGAGTTATGACAGTGACCAAGGCTATATGTTACTGTCCCTTATTTTGAACTGCTAACTAAAGGGAAAGCAACTGGCTAGCAGCACCCATCACTAACTATTGGTTCTACTTCAGAAGTAAAGGAAGTGTAAATTTATAATTGTATAATCGTATTTTTTGATGTTGAATAAAGTGTAAAATGTGTTTCTTCATCATGTTATGTTGTAATTTATAATTTCTGTAACTTTATTCTTTAGTTTTAAAGAAACTACTAGTTCACTTTTTCTACATTGTGAGTGCATTATGTTTGTAACAGCTACTTTCTTGAATTTTTGTTCTGGCATAAGTTACAAGCACTCATATTTCTGGGACCCACAACTTGCTGATCATAGGGCAAATACACATGAAGCAGTATTTATTCACTCAGTCCTGCCAGCCATTTAACCATGGGATAATTACAAATGTAAATGAACTAATTGATTTTCAGTAAAGAATAAGAACATCAATAAATTGCTACTTGCAAATGTTAATGCTCAATAATTGTTTTTTTAATGTAGCAGAATGAAAGCATGATATAAATTTGTTTAATATTGTGCTTTACATTGTTCAGAATAAAAGTAAGTATAATAAAAGATGTTAAAATTTTATAAAGACAAGTAGGTATCGATACATAAGTAACCTATCTAGCTATAGTAATATAGAAAATTTTAATGCTACAAAAAATATTCTGACAAGATAGTCAAAACTACATAAGCTATGTTACTTAAAATTTAATTTTTTATTTTTACTTTGGCAAATCACTGTAATTATGTTAGTCTGAGCCAAAGTAGGAATAAAATTTTTTAAATTTCATGTAACTCAGTTTTCTTTCTTTCCATCTATGTTGTTTTGACTTTCTTTTCAATACTTCTTTGTACCATTAAAACTTTCTATATTACTGTAGTTAGCTAGGTTAAGTATATATCAATCCCTACTTGTCGTTATAAAATTTATAAATTTTTTGTTACACTTGTTAGTTTCCTTTGTATTAGCTATATCTTTTTGTGCTAGAAGTACCAAGTGTGGGGTGCGCATATATCCTGTATCATTTTATTACCCATCAAGATCTCTACCAACCTACCTTCATATCTACTTTTGTGCCCAAAGTAGTGCATTGTTCATTTTATATATACATACAATAAAGGAATCATTGGGACCTCAGACGGAAGAGTTCTGTAAAAGAATTAGAGCAACACGGTTCATCATTTTTTCAGTATGCTTATCTGGAAAAGTCACTTACTTAGATGAGAATTTGTTGAAATAGTGAAATTCCGATACGATATAATACCTCTGTTCACATAAACAGATTTGGTATTGCATATGCCTCAGGCCATTTGGTGAAATAATTCATCACCACACAAATGTACCTGTTTCCAGCTCGAGTTTGGGGCAAAGGACCAGCATTGTCAATGGCCACTCTTTCCAATGGTGCGCCAACTTGATATAACTTCATTGGAGCACGTCACTCATGCTAGGGTCCCCCTTTGGCACATGTACTGCAGGTCCTGCACCATTCTTCCATATCTTGCCTCATACCTATCCAGTAAAATCTCTGCCATAGGTAACTCTATGTCTTCTTAACTCCAAGATGTCCTCATGTCTAACTATCATGGGATTGATGCAGCACAACTTCCTGTAACTTTCTCGGTATAACTGTTTGCCAGGTCATCACTTTCCCATCTCCGGACAAAAATACCATCTTCAAGCTTCAAGTGTTCCCATTGTGCCTAATAGTTTTTGTCACAGGGCTTAAGCTGGACACCTTCTCCCAAGCAAGGTGCAAGACACTTGCTTGTAGACAATCAATTATTGTCTTCAAATCTTGGTCTTTCTGCTGTTCTGCTTTAATATTTATAACTGGTTCCACTTCACCACCATCAACTCCTTCAGTCACTTTGACTTCAGCTTGATGGCACCTGGTTAGTCCAACCTCTCTTTTAACACTTACCGGAATTTGGCCTTTGTTGCTCCCAAACATCATTTTATCAAAGTTAACTACTCACTTCCTTGTTAGTAAGTAGTCC
>NW_013670729.1:23144-28509 GCF_000517525.1 Limulus polyphemus | reverse complement strand
CTGTGTAATCCCTAAAACCCCTAAATGCATTTCAAACGTTTTTTTTTTCAGTAAAACTTTACATTTCATCTGTTATTTTCTCTACCTTATCTCAAAACAGGATCAGTCAATTCAACCGACTTCATAACCACCAAAAAAAAAATTAGAAATAAACCTAGATTACCTTTTTTCTTTCTACAATGACTTCAAATTGTACTATGAAACTACATTAATGTATCCAAAGTAGCTCTAAGTTCATAGCAGTATACATCTATTTATAATTAAATTTTATTGTTTTATTGCCCTTTGAACTATGTATAACTACTATCTGCACCATTATAAGTTGTAAATCACTCAGGGAACGTGCAGCTCACATTATGCTATTGAATTACATTACCCACAAGCTCCTCACGTGCATGCCTCATGAACCATTTTAATTATTATTATTACCTATATTACCTTATATAGTCTTAAATAACTTTAAAAGATCCATATTTTTAGATTTTAGTTACTTTTATAATAATAAAGAAAAAGTATGAAAAGCAAGAAATAAAACATTTACCCAATCTTCTTTTTTCTTTCTCTTGGGTTTTCGAAGAGAGTTAACCCTAATTTTTTATACTATAGATAGTAATGCACTTAATAATTTTTGTTAAATTAAATAATGCACCAAAGAATATAGACTAATAACATGCAAAAAGTAGACAAATTCCCTTACCTCTCAAAATTTTCCAGGCTTTCTAACTATGCAACAAGAGTTGTTACAAATTCATCCAAGCTAGTCGTTAACTTTCCCATGGGTACGTTATTCGTACTCTTAATGAAATTGACATTTAACATAATGTTATACAATAGGTCATTTGATAGATGAAAACCTTGACTTTCTATTGGTTATAGGTAATATATAATGAAATTTAAGAGAGAACTATCAACGAATTGTGAAAGAGAGGATGTGACATGTGGGCATGACAAGAGTGGTCTAATTTTCTATTTGATAGCTCTGTAACCAAACAATATTGAAGACTATAAAATTATGGTTTGTTTGAGCAATAAAGATTTTATAGAGAGTATCTTACATTTAATTTTGTACTTTTTCAAGGGGTGGTGGATGAAATAAGGATGATAACATGCTAAGAAAAAATGTGTCACGTGGGTCACACTAGTGGAAATTCAGGATTTTTTTAAATATTGCCTTGTAGAATTAAGAACTTAAAACTTGTATACTATTAAAATATGTATTATTTTATGCTATTCTAATTGGTATAACATGAACAAAAAGTAATTTAATAAAATTTTGAATGTAAGACACTAAAACCTGATGTCATGTGTAGTAAAGGATACCAGGGGTGATAGGATTAAGCAGAGTTCAAGATTTATTTATTTATTTAAATGTTTATGTCCTTCCCGTGCTAAGAAGTATGCCAACAAGACTAAATGAATACACACCAACAAGACAGTTAAATCATTTAGCACAGCTCATAATATGCAGACTAGATGTAACACTGTGATTTCGATCAACAATTTCACCACAGTGAGTACAGTAGGAAAACAAAAAGTGCATCTGTAGATCTAGTGATTGCAAACCTGAAGCATGGGAGGGGTGAGGTTCAAAACATAAGTTTCTGTAAGTCCTTTTAAATGCTATAATTATTAATTTTAACTAGTTTATTACTTGCCTGTAGTATCCCCCCTTAAATGCAAGTTTACAATGTTTCTTGTCAGTTGCACTTTTTTGAAAATTGTCTACATTTACAGCTTTCTATTAAGTTTCATAAATTATAATTTTAAAACAGATATTTTAATTTTTAAATTGATAAAGAATATCTCAAATAAAACAATTAATTTGAATATCTGAAACAAAGTTATGATGTTGAACACAGATGTGTTATCCAGCAGTTCTCAACCTGTTGTTCATAACCAAAGAAAGCTATAGCTATAGCTACTGGTCTGCCAAGATGAAAAAATTCAGTTGGTTTTAAATAAACACATTTGAGTATCAGTGTGTTAGACAATCTGGGAATAAAATCTGGAAAAAAGTGAAACCAAAAGAAAGAACATACGGAATGGAAAACCCTTGTATACATTTTAGTAGTTCAGATCATTTATTTTACTTAATTGTTTTATATAACTGATCAGATATGTAAATGTGAAAAAAAAAAAACCTACTAAATCCCAAAATATAACACTAATTAGTCTAAAAATATAAACAAGAACTGACTTACTATATTATTCTGGTCTTTATAGGAGATCTTCAACATTTCCATGGCTTTGATCATACTCAGCATTGCCATCATGATATTTTGGTATACCAGCTTAATAAAGCTTTTCTTGTCCTCATCTGAGTAGCCTGTACCATGGATGATCCGCATTTGTTTAATAAATGTACTCTTACCGGATTCTCCCGTTCCTATGCATAAAAATATATATTAAATACTAACTCGAACAATCTTCAACAGGAAGTCAGTTGAAATGGAGTATAAATATATTTGTGGAAAAATGCAATTAAATAAGTAATAAAATCTTTATCCTAACTGGTATTAAAAATGTGGCTTCAGATAGAAATTATGATGATTATTATAAGAGCACTGCCTGCTTCTGTTGGGTTCAAATCTTAAAGCAATAGAATTACAACACTATAATGAGCTGAAAGTCTGAGTAAATTGATCTACATCCATTATTACAACTTGAGCTGGAACTCTCTAATATTGCCGTTTGTGATACAGTTTTAATACCTATCCTAAAACACTGAGCTATGAGGATATATTTACATGAACCATATTTAGGCCTCAATTTTAAGAGCTTACATGGAGCATAAAAAAGGAAGATAAAATGACAGACTCTAGAATTTAATTTGGAGTACTAAAGTTATATGAAATGGAAACTTCATTATATACTCTGTTTCACAAATTTTGTAACATGCACTGGACATTAATAAAAAATAGCTAATTAAAATTAATATGAAAGTGTCACTGTTTGTAATTTAGATAAAATTACAAAGTCCCAAATATTATAGTGCATATAAGAGTTTATACTTATTTGTAAGAATACTTGTTATGAGGATTTTTATTTTTCAAAAAGGTATGCAATCCACTAACGCCTCTGTGTTCCATTAATATACTTTTAAACAATGGTAGAAAAACAGGTAAATTCATATGTTTTCAATTTACTTCAGATTTCAAAGACCACTCAGATTAAAAAATATTTAGGTCAACACCTATGTAAACAATGCAGTGGATCAATATTCTTTTGTAAGAAAGTTTAATGGCATCATACAATTTGTTATTAGTAGGCCCATGCATTTTGTTGTGGAAATAATACAATATTAAATCTTCATGAGATCTTTATACATCATCGTTCTTCCTTTAAATATAGCTAAACAGTATAATATCAACATAGGTAGAAATGAATATTCATATATATGAAACACATTCATGTACACAGTTACTGACTTGAGGTTTTATAAACATTTTAAAACATATTGAAACTTTCCCATAATTTCCTCAGAAATATGAAAAGAAAATTATATTTGGCAATATCATTTCAAAGTTACTTAAAACAACAGCTACTTCTATGTCTACCATCAAATCTGAAACTGCTTCATAAATCAAGCCATTAATGTTTACTATGCTCAACCAATAATTTAAAGTTGTTTTTGCCTTTATGTTCTTGGCCTAATATTTATGCTGCAATTTACACCCTGCTAAATCTGTTGCTGGAACATTTTTCTTAAAAGAGCAATCTGAGAATGTGAAGGAGATGGGAGGTTGTTTTGCTTCCTCAGCTCTTACACTAATGTCCAACTAATAGTTCTGCAGCCTATGAAGTACACCAGGAAACAAGTAGATGAAAATCCAATAAGCTTTATTTGCTTCATGTAGCTACTGACTTGTTTGTATTTTTCCAGTACTAGTAAGTAACCATGGGTTGCTACACTTGTACCGTTTGTAAGTGTGTTCCCAGTACTAGTAATTAGCCATGGGTTGTTACACTTGTACCATTTGTAAGTGTGTGTCCACTACTAGTAATTAACCATGAGTTGCTACACTTGTACCGTTTGTAAGTGTGTTCCCAGTACTAGTAATTAACCATGGGTTGCTACACTTGTACCATTTGTATGTGTGTTTCCAGTACTAGTAATTAACCATGGGTTGCTACACTTGTACCATTTCTATGTTTCCAGTACTAGTAATTAACCATGGGTTGCTACACTTGTACCGTTTGTAAGTGTGTTTCCAGTACGAGTTATTAACCATGGATTGATGCTTGAAACTTGTACAAGTAATTAACCATGGATACTGCTTGAAACTTGTACTAGTAACTAACCATGGGTTGCTGCTTGAAACTTGTACTAGTAATTAACCATGAGTTGCTGCTTGAAACTTCAGCTCTGCTACAGGAACTCAGGTGGTAGAGCATTATTACATATAGTAGTTTGAAAAAGTTGGCAAACTCCTGTACAATGTTAAAAACGTCATCCAACATCTAAAAGCTCAAACAGGGCAACTGGTGTACTGAACCACCTATATTACACATGGATGAAAATATGTTTATATGTGTGATATTAATATCATAATATCCTACTCTTTCATAACCAATGAAGAATGTTCCTTTAATCAGGTAATTTTTCTAAATCTACCTGCAGGTATTCTGTATGTAGCTAGTGTCTTCCTGGTAAACCAAATGTATGAAAGCCATAACCATACACTAATTAAGGTATTCTGTCTGTAACTAGTGTCTTCCTGGTAAACCAAATGTATGAAAGCCATAACCATACACTAATTAAGGTATTCTGTCTGTAACTAGTGTCTTCCTGGTAAACCAGATGTATGAAATTCATAACCATACACTAATTAAGGTATTCTGTATGTAGCTAGTGTCTTTCTGGTAAACCAGATGTATGAAAGTCATAACCATACACTAATTAAGGTATTCTGTCTGTAACTAGTATCTTCCTGGTAAACCAGATGTATGAAAGTCATAACCATACACTAATTAAGGTATTCTGTATGTAGCTAGTGTCTTTCTATTAAACCAGATGTATGAAAGTCATAACCATACACTAATTAAGGTATTCTGTATGTAGCTAGTGTCTTTCTATTAAATCAGATGTTTGAAAGTCATAACCATACATAATTAAGGTATTCTGCCTGTAACTAGTGTCTTCCTGGTAAACCAGATGTATGAAGCTAGTGTCCTCCTGGTAAACCAGATGTATGAAAGTCATACCCATACACTAATTAAGGTATTCTTTATGTAGCTAGTGTCTTCCTGGTAAACCAGATGTATGAAGCTAGTGTCCTCCTGGTAAACCAGATGTATGAAAGTCATACCCATACACTAATTAAGGTATTCTTTATGTAGCTAGTGTCTTCCTGGTAAACTTAAC
>NW_013670729.1:12575-23123 GCF_000517525.1 Limulus polyphemus | reverse complement strand
CCTGGTAAACCAGATGTATGAAAGTCATACCCATACACTAATTAAGGTATTCTTTATGTAGCTAGTGTCTTCCTGGTAAACTTAACATATGAAAGTCATAACCATATACTAATTATTCACTTAAACACATGCTTCATACTTCAAAGACGATCCTATACAAACTCTGCTATTCTACTAGCTTGACTCTGGTGATCTACATATTTGTTCAAGTTAGTAAGGAACATGTTTATTTGGAATAATCTTGATGTAGGTAGCCTACAGAATTGTGGAATACTAAAAAAACAGCCTTGGTCTGATACAATAGTGGGGAATCTCTATGATTCTTTTTCACACTCTAGCTGTTGCTTTGCTCCTGTTTCATCTGGTGTAGAAACTTGATACACTCAAGCTGCCATTAGAAGTCACAAATTGTGAATTAGAAGTGTCCAGCATGGTGAAAAAAATGTCACTATTAATATGAATGAAGACTTTCTTCATTTTATAATTGTGTATTTACAAAATTACTCTGCATAACATTCATGGAGCCAGATACTCGATTCTACCCATCAGACACAGAGAGAAAGTGATGGTGGCTAATGGGGAATTCAACTAAGATAGTCCTAGGTTACTGACAAACATTTGTAAGGATACCATCAAATACAGGTTAAATATGCCTTTCTACCTTTTATCTGAGCAAGTATTGTTCTGAATGAAAAGTATTTTTTCATATCAATTCCATACATGCAAGTTAAACACTATACACACTGTGCTATAAACACAGAAAAATTAATGAAGTATTTACATGTATTTTATTTTGTAATTATTCCTAAGTTCAAAACATTAGGCTTGAAAGTTACAACTAAACATACACTGAATATGGCTGAGGAATGTGAACATATTCTGGTTTATACAAATAATATTGGATTAACATTTTTAAAGTAATACCAGGGGTATTTAGATGAAATATTCCGAGTAAGTCAGATATAAAAACATCAATTCCATTCACACCAAATGAGACCAGATAACATAATTAAGCACTACAAACTCATTAGCTGTGAGGTGTGTTAAATCTGTAAAAGCCTTTGATCTATACATCAGATAGAAGAATGATTATTAAAAGGAATACTATTCAGATTTGAGAAGAGTGAACTGATATTAAAATTCTGGAAGTAAAGAGTCGTGTTGACATAGGTCTAAATGTCTTAAAATAACCTATACAGAACATGTTTTCCCACACAGAAATGAACTCATTTTCAACAATCCTGAAGCACTGCCATTTTTGTTTGGAATAATGATTGAGATTTGTCAAGCTCCTGCTATAGATGACAAGCAACAGCATTTGAATTTACCCAAGCTGGCAATATTCAGGTTAAGTAGATGATATAACATAACATTTTGGAACAACATGGGGCCTATTGGCCCACTCCGGATGTTCCATCCTCTAAACTAAACTAAAACTATTAATAAATTAATTAAGAAAAAAATTTAAAGCCCTTATCATTCATATACTTAAAGCTTTTTCTTAAACTTACATAAATTTACTGTCTCCACAACATCTGAAGATAACCCATTCCAAAGTCCAACCATCCTGGAACCACCAAGGAACATTATTATATGAAAAAAAAAACAAAAAACTTTTATTCACAATTCACACAACCTCATGAAAGGCTTACTTTTTTCCATTTTGGAGGATTTTACTGCTTTTTATCCAGTAAATGCTTCATTTTATTATTAGTATTCCATTCATTAAAAATTGATAAACTGAATTTAAATGTTCATATACAATTAAAATGCGTGATCAATCCCATACAATATAAAGGATTACTAAAAATATATTTGAACAAAGAAATACAAGGTATGATGATGCTTTCAGTTCTCTTATTTTTGTTTTAGCCATTGATTCCATTCTATATACAGCTTTTTGTTACTGTCTGAAAAAAGCATGTATTTTAACAAAAGAGAACTACCTGATTATCAGAATTGGTGGCTTGAAATGCTTACAAGAGGGTCAATATGTTTTATTGACAAATCTATCCTGTAAATACTCATTTATACAGTCATGCCAGCCTGTTTTCTTCACATCTTAGGGAAAACAGGATCAGCCATAACTTCAGTTTTGTGTAATTTGCACTCATGAAAGGACATCCAACATATATTGGCAGATGATTGGATAACACTTGTTCATACTAGTTGCCTTTCTCCATAGATATTTCCAGCTGAACAATGGATGGCTTTTACTCCTAATTTTGTGACTGGTCAGAATTGGGATCTTTATTTACATAAAGCAAAGCTTGTTCACTCTTAAAATAAATAAACAACGCAGAAATTTAAAATTGATACACAATTAAAAACATTTCTAAAATGTGGAATCTATATATTTTGACATTTACCACACCATCTTCAGGAGTGAAATATGTCTTGCAAGTTCACTCCTGAAGATCATGTGGTAAACATCAAAACATGTAGAGTCCACATTATAGAAATGGTTTTAATTGTGTATCAATTTTAACATTGCGTGTTTTATATTTATTATTTTAACATTATACACACTGCCAAGAAAATAATATCTTGCACTGTGTTTTGGAAACTACTTGGAATATGATCAACCTTGACCTTAATAAAAATAGCATTTGTCCCCTGCACAACTGGACTCTGCTTAATACTAGATGACAATGCAAAACAATTCACAAGTGTTTATGTGTGTGTGTGTGTGTGTGTGTGTGTATACATACACAAATATACCACCAAAGCAGTCTCATGGAAAATACCATCTCAACAGTGTGCACTAAGCGTAACTAAATGGGCTGTAAATTTTTTGTTATCCCCTACTCAATACAGATTTTGGAATAAACAATCATTTCATGTGAGGCAATCCACCTTCTTAGACCCTCTGGGAAGATTTCAGAATAGGAACTAGAGGGAGACAAAACTCAGAAGTTGATGAAAGAGTAATGTGACACAAAGGTGTCTGGGGGTCATAAACATCCAGGTGATATCAACAGGCAGAAGCAAGAAGAGCTGTGAGATGATCATAATGGGAGGTAACATTAAAATTAAAAGTATCATCTTCCATGGAGGAATAGACAAGCTAGTTGAGTTGTTTAAAAATCCAGTCATAATGGAAGTAGATAATTCACAAGAAGTAAAGGAATCCCATGGCATGAAAAATGATTTTGATTGTCCCTACAGAGAGCTGTGCTAAAGAGATAACATCACATAATACCCAAAAAGAACAAAAGAGACAATCAGAGTCTGAAGTAGAAAAAAGGATGCATGAAAAAAACATCCAAACACTCTCCCACAGCAGTCCAACCTCAGTAAGGAAGGAAACGTCTGAAAATAAAATTAACTTACCTTGTGAAAAACATATAGGAGAAGCCTAAAGCAAAAATATCACAATTACATCTCCTGCAAGCAAGAAGGAAAAGAAAATGCATCTTAAGAGAAAGATGATACAGGTAAGAGGTGGCCAATGGTTTAAACAAAGGACTTTTCAAGAGCATTTAAAACTAAGTACATGTTACAGGTGAGGAGGATACTGGTTAGAAAGGCCCAGACGAGTTGCATAAAAATCAGAAAAAGAAAAGGATAATAGCCAGGGAAAAGATGCAAAGTGAGAAAAGGAAAAGAATGACAACCTGGAGGAAGGACGAAGTGATTGGACCAGTGCCAATAAACTATCCGCTTGGGTTAATAAAGTTGCAAGAGTGGATGAATAACTGGAGTAAGCAAGTAAAATAGGTAATTCTGCATGAAAAAGATGCCTGTCTTGCACAGGACAAAAGTTATGTGTTAAGATGAAGGTGTGATAGACTGTGGTAAAAGATGGACTTCCAAGGCTGACATAAAAGGGACCTCCAAGATGGAAGAAGCAGTGTCTTGGATTGCCAATAAGCAAATGAGTAGAAACCATGACTGAGCTGACCAATGCAAGGGCACTGAGAAGCTCCCAGCAAAGGGTGCCATGAATTAGAAACAGCAACCTGGGTAGAAGTTATAGAAAAGGACTGAGATACAGAAAAAAAAAAGATGGAACAATCCTGATCCAGAGCTTCCAAAGTAAGACCACAGAGTCTGGGACTAGTGACTAAAAGAGTGGAAGCTTGGTGTTGGGGAGAGTCAAAGAAGCATCAATAAAGTGAGAAAATAGCCACTGAATTACCAAAGGATGTAGGTACAACTCTGCAGGAAGGATCTCATCTGGTCAAGACAGCTGATCCACCACTAAGTTCAAATCTCCTATGGATGGGACAAGCAGACAAGTGGATGTAGTAGATGGATGCTCAAAAGAGCAGCTCTAGAGCAAGAAAGCAAGGATCCCAAGAGCAAGCACCTCTCTGTCAACTGATGTATGAAACAATGGTGGAATTTTACAAATGGATCATGATAAGATCTCCACATAGGCATGACAGAAGACAATGGCAGGTCCATTGAACTGCCAACATCTGGAAGACATTAATGTGTGTAATATCTGTACCAATTATGCAGAATATCTTGTTCGTGCGACTCTTGATTACATAAGACAGTTTTCTACTGAGAGTAGTTAATCAGTTGGAGAACTAAAACCCAAGAGCAGTACACAGTGTGTGTGTGTGAAGGTCATTATTGAGAAAACATTACAATGTGTACAGACCATTCCTCTGAAGACCAAACACTCATGATGATGGAGATAGGCAATGATTATATAGTGTCATGTAAACTAATCATTTAATCAAAATTACAATTAAATTGATTAATTTCATGAAAATAATAAATTAACTGAAATTAGTGTTTCCGTTTTCCAAGTGATTAATCAAAACTACGATGAAAATAATCAACTAATCAAAATTACAGTTTCCAATTATTGCTACTTTTCATTATTCCAACTGTGTTCTTTAATGCTACGTAAACAGATTTAGGGTGGAGGTATCAAACGGATCCAGACCCCTCCATTTTTTGGGGAATAAATAACTGTATTCTTTAATGTTGTATAAGCAGGTGCAAATATAGGGAAAGGTTCAAGAGGGTCAATCCCCATCCTGCTCATTTTTTTCCAGAAAGTAATAACTATTATTTATGTTGGCATGGATCTAGGGGCAGAGGGTCTAGTGTGTCCTAAACTCCACTTTTATTCAGGAATTAATAACTATTATTTAACATTGTATAAGCAGGCATAGATCTAGAGCAGGGGGACAAATCCACCTGAACCAATTATTTTTTCAAAAATTAGTAACTGTACTATTTAACATTGTATAAGTAATCATAGAGATGAAAGGTGATTCTGAATATCCCTCATTACCTTTAAAAAATAAAAAAAAAACAGTCAGGCATCCTTACACTACCATATAGTTTCAAAAGAAACATCAGATGTCAGTGTTATTATTTGATTGAGCTATTATTGGTTGTAAAAATTTTGTTCATTTTATTTGCAACATTTCACCAGGTTTACTGGGCATCATCAGGTGAGATACAAGAACTGAGCCTCAGTACATCCTACCTGATGATGACAGGTAAATCTGGTGACAAGTTGTGAATAAAACAAACAGTTTTACTATGTACAATCAATAAAAACATGTGAATTTTAAGAAAATAGTTCTTTCTAATATTCAAATAATATGAACAATCAAACACTGCCATAGAAAATGTTCATACCTAACAATATGTCTAAACTTTAAGATATTTGTTTTCATCAAAGTTGGTATTGTTTAGGACAGCTCTTATAATATAGACTTGTTACAGAATCAATTTTCATTGTTTAGAAGTTGGAATTCTCATGATAAAGATGTTTTTTGTATCTTCAATATCTATAAGTGAAAATGCAAGTGGCATAACAGTATAAGTAAAGACTTTTTGAAAACATTTTAAAACCAGGCATCTTGTTTACTAATGCTATAATTTTTTCATAAGTATGATTATAAGTAATTGTAACTATTTAACATTAATTAAAAAGTTTGAAATATTTATTTGTAACTTTTTATTTTCACGTCAAACACATTATCAAAAATAAAAGATAAAAGTTTTGATATTGCTGGATTAAAACTTTAGTAAATTATTTACAGAATATTTTAAGATTATTTTAACTTTTAATCCATTCACTTTTTTGGAAAATGTAACTTAATAATAAAGCAAAACATGAACGTAACAATAGGAAGCATTTATCAAATGTTTGATAAATGCTTCCTATAACAAATGCCTATGTAAGAATGGCACAGTTTGTTCATCGATATGGTATTTTAAATATCTTCTTAATAGGTCATCAAACTTTACATTACTATAGTGTTTTCTTTTATAACTAACTATGTAATGTGTGAGTCACAAGTTCTACAAATGTCTGAAAATTTCATAGCAAAAAGTTTGAATTTCTTTTTGTTCTTTCTTCTGCTTTTTTTTTTTATTACATGATAACTCAAAAGTCAAAACAATGGTGTCAACTAATTTCACTGAGGTGACAGTTTTAAACAGAGTATCCACCTTTGTAAGTATCATTAATAACTCGTACTAATTAAACAAAAAAATCATATTTCTGGTGTAAATGATGTTGAAGTTAGCTTTCTTACAGACATTTAGTGTCTCTTTAAAAAGCTTAAGTACATGGTGAAACAGGAATTAGCAGCCAACAATACATAATCAACAAATATTACAATTGGAACCTCACTGTATTTAAAGCATGATTATAAATCCAACCTTCCTATGTCTAATGAAATACTGCATTAAAAGACAAGCAAACAAGTAAAGAAAAAACTTTCATAAAAGGAAGTAAATGTAGCAATGGCTAATACCAATCCTTCATAAACAATGTAAACAAGATAGTAGGGATGGCATTTGCAACATTCCCTACATAATAGCACAGGTAAGAACTAACATATAACAACTGGATGGTGAGACAATAGTGGAGAGGGGGGTGAAGGGAATGGGAGTTATGTAGATGGGCTGAATCAATCCTGTATTCCAAAGAGTGGAGAAACCCCCAAAAACTCTTCACGAAAAAAAAAGTGTCATGCGCAATTCACACAATAAAGAGGAGGGTAAACAAAACCCAGATAAAACAGTATCCCTACCTAGAAGAACCCAAGAACAGCATAGCCAAGTCTATAAAACAAGAGCTGAAAAGGAGAGGTGTGCCACATGGACAAAAGAAAGACTACCATAATCAACATAAAACCCTTAATGAGACAGAAGAATAGCCTCAACCAAAAAATGAAGAGATAATAATGCACAGATAATAATGGATATCATAAGAAGTATACAGAAAAATGGAGGTAGAGAAAATTAACCAAAGTATCAACGTCCAAATCTCACATAGGAAGAAGAATTCCAATAGGTTCAAGTTTTATTATGGGTAGTTGGAACTATAAAAGCAAAAACATGATAGGCTAATATACATGGGGGACAGGGAATATCGATCCCCTGAATGCAAAT
Source organism: Limulus polyphemus (assembly GCF_000517525.1). Classification (NCBI taxonomy): domain Eukaryota; kingdom Metazoa; phylum Arthropoda; class Merostomata; order Xiphosura; family Limulidae; genus Limulus; species Limulus polyphemus. The sequence goes on along the minus strand of NW_013670729.1, from coordinate 15,746 downwards.
GTTCCCCAAAACAACTAGCAAGAATCCCAAGACCCAAAGATTAATCCCCTAGTATGGCATGGGTAGAATCTTAAAGGAAACAGGAGATAAAGACAAAACCCAACATACCTGATTAATCAAGTCTACAAAGGTTTGGGTAAGACCCCCAACACAATATACGACAAACATATTCAGGAGAGAGAAATAAGGCTTCCCTAAGTAACAGCCATCTTACAGACACACCTAGGCACTGGTATAACACTACACTCAACATGTTATTCAGAATGTTGCCTGAAATTATACAATTCTCTACGGATCATAGCCATCACGGCAGTGGCCCGATATCTGTGGTACTGACCCCGTAAATGTGGTCAGTAAATCTTCTGCAGCTGTAACAGCAGAACAAAAAAATATAAAAGGGGGAGTAGATAATGAAAATAAATCATGAATTGCTACAAAAAAATTGAAAAATCACAATAACTGACTTAGAAAAATACATAAAAGTAAATTTGTGTGAATATAATAACTAAATCACGAGTGAAAACAAACATGTCTGCATAGTAAGACTGCCAATCGAGAAGTGATTAACAAGTACATGATTAGAGAGGGCACTAATTACGACAGGGGTACTGTCACTCTCCCATTGGTGGAGGGTTGCTGCCTGATCATTTACATGTTGATATGCAGAAAGAAGTGGAAGTTGCAAGGCTAGTGGCGAGCAAAAAATTTGTGCTGATAAAGAGCAGTACAAGTCGAGAAAGCTTTCTGTGACAGAACGCAAGATATCTAATGAGAACTATCCTATTTTTGTCTGTTAGCATTCTACTACACCGTGTGCCTGTACTATCAGTTAGGGATGAAGAAAATGCCATACCTACTACTTTGTTTACATTATTTTTGAAGGACTGATATTAGCCATCCCTACCTTCCCTTCCATTTTTGAAAAGTTTTTCTTGTTATAGTAGAAACCTCTTTTATATAAAAAATACTCTTAAAGTGCTTTACAGTATTACAAAGCTAACACTTTCAAAAAGTTAACTTGTACCATACCATCATTGTAAAAATTAACATTATAGCAGCTAATGAAAAGTTTAACCTGTTGTTACTTTTAACACAATACTACTACGCCATATGAATAGATTTTATAGCTATATTTGTATTCATTCCATAATGGTTTAGATATTTTGTAAGATAGTTATAACTCTGAAACGTTTTATTTTACAAATAAATTGATATTATTGTAATTTTATGTTGTTTAACTTTAAATGTAGGCTACTTGAAGATTATAAAAAATCCAGGTTTTTACTTTGACAAAGTACTCATTTTCCAAATAAATATAATGATTATTAATTTTCCTTGACTGGTTACAAAACATTTTAGTAAGTGTATTATTATAGTTATATTAGCATTGTTCTGTTACTGGAAGCTTTTTTAAATTAACTGGTTAGTTTATTTCTTCCTTTAATGTTTTTACAATCTTGAGAACTTGTATAAACAGTTGTAGGCATACATTAAGACTTTCAAACCTATATAACAATACTAAGATTAATGTAAAATCAAATCAACTTTCTTATCTCACATATCAACTGATTCACTCTGCTATCTTAAAGAAAACTCTACAATTTCTTATCTCATATATCTACATATATATATATATATCTACATATATATATAAAAGCTATAAGACTCATAGCTTTCCTTAGCTAATATTTAAATTAAAACATTAAAAAAATAACTTATAACAACAGATACAAGAATTTAAGGCTCCACCACTGTGGTAAACATATTTATAAACAAGTAAAACAATGCAACTGCACTGCATGTATGATACCTTTTCGCATACAAAGTTTAGGATTAAAATGTAATATAATTCTAAATTATTGTGCCTGAAGTCTGAAGACAGAATTTTTTTATTTTCAAAGTTTTCTGTTGCTGGAAAAAAGTTTTTGAGCCACAAATGCTAATTTCTAACAATATTTCAAGAATTTTAACAGAAAAAAACATTTTAGAATTGGTATTTTGTCATTCTGTGACCTTTATTTAGTGTAATTCATGAAGAAAAAAAAGTTTTTATTTTCTTATTTTTGCAAAGCTGCTACTATTTTTACCTATACACAAAATAACCCATTTGCCCATTTCTTTTGGAATTTTTATGCTCACCCAAAAGAATAACTATTTTTGCTAAGAAACTACCACCGCTTAAGAATATATTATACACTTCTTGATTTTCATGTTCACCCATTGTTTTTGTACATGCTTTGGTTTCAACCTTGTTATGGTGCTACATCAAGTGGTTTATTCACTTACTAATGAAAGACAGCTTTGAAAACAGCAATGAAGAAAGTTGAAATATAATAGCACAATTCTTGCTCTATCCAATCACATCATAAAAGAGTAAATATACAGATTTACATTTTTTTGTTTTTTTTTACAGCTTCTGCATATGTTCTTTTTGTTAGTGAATTGTCAAAGTAGTTGTGTACTACTTTCAAAGCTACAGAAATTTTCTTCAATGAGAAGCTATCAGATAACTTGAGCAAAGTTAGTTCATACAGCTCAGAGATGGGTTGAAAGGGTAACAAAGAAAACTATTACAAATTTAACACAGTAACAAATATACAATGTTTGGTTAAGGTTTTGTCACCATTAGGTACAAACAGATTATCTAGACACAGGAATATGCATGTAGTACAAAGAAGTCAAAGGAATGAAAATTGGTTAAGGCTTAATAAAGGTATTTTGTTGACGTTTGGTTCTTTGTTTAAATACGTTGTTTTTGTATTATGTTCACCAAGTAAAACATATCATCAAATCAGACAAGTTCACCACTTAGTGAATATTGTAGAAACAGCAAGATACTGTGATGACTCAAATCTTTATTCAATACTAGTTGTTTGTTTATCCTATTCAAACAACATATATAAACAAATTAACTAACTGGCTACTTAACCCTTTCCAGATGGGTCACGAGTGAAAGGCCATGTCATTGCATTTGTTGACTCGCATTAAAAAACATATTGAACTACTATTTCATGAATTTATGTCAACAAATTTGGCATCAAACTGGAGATTATAATTCAAATTTTAGTATTATACTTTATTCAGTTTCTTAATTTAAAAGTGAATATTAAACAGTTAAACATCTATTTTTGTGTGTCACATGGTATGTTGAATGCAGCAATGGTTTAAATT
>NW_013670729.1:0-12195 GCF_000517525.1 Limulus polyphemus | reverse complement strand
TTTTCAATTTGCTAAGATATTGCTCATGTAATAAATCAAACACAGTGGCACCCTGCCCACCTCTTTTCATTTTTGAAAACACTCCCTTATATAAACTTACTTCTATATATGACATGAATAACCAATCAGAAGTTCAGAATGTCCCCTAGTGGCTTTCTCAGCCATCTTTGGATGCCATATCTTTCTTTCAAACCAAGATTTCAAGAAGGTAGGTTGTGTTTTTAGCCTGCTCAAAATTTCATATTTTTTTAGACTGAAATACAGCTGAATTACTAATTAATTCAAATGTATATATATGTACCTAAAAAAAAATTATTTTGTTTCATATCTTCCACATGCAAAATTTTAAAAGGCTTAGCTACCTATGTCAAGCAGCAACCCTGTACAAAGGTTGTAACTAAAAGAGATACTTGTTTGCTTTATTTCTTTATTTACTGTTCCATGTTTTAAAAAAAATATGTTTAAGAAATTATTTCTAAATAGCAATAATCTATGTATATATATAATGTATAATAATTGAAATGTGACTGTATTTTTCAAAATAATAGTCTACTAAAACACAGCCAATACAGGTCATTTTGTAAAGATTAAAGGTCAGTTTTATATTATTGCATATGGTAACATAAGTGCATGTGTGCCACGTCATTGTAACTTCTGTATTGTTAGCCAAGCATGGCTGAAAGGTCAATATAATAAAAATAATAAATATATAAATGCATAATGTTATGAGATTTAAGCTATTTAGTCTAAACATTTATGTTTTCATGTTATAATTTGTAGTCATTCTAGAACAAAAATGGCATATTTATATACATTTCCTAATTTTTTTAACGGGGTTAGAAGATCGGTCAAATCGACCAAAGCAAGAGTTAAACAAAAAGCATGAATTACAACAATTTAACAGTGACTCTCCCTTTGCTGTAAGTATCCTTTCTAAAAAGCAAGAGTTAAACAAAACCATGAATTACAATTTAACAATGACTCTCCTTATACTGTAAGTATCCTTTCTAAAAATCAAGAGTTAAACAAAAACCATGAACTACAACAATTTAACAATGACTCTCCCTTTACTGTAAGTATCTTATCTAAAAAGCAAGAGTTGAATAAAAACCATGGACCACCACAAGTTAACAATGACTCTCCTTTTACTGTAAGTATCCTTTCTAAAAAGGAAGAGTTGAACAAAAACCATGGACCACCACAAGTTAACAATGACTCTCCTTTTACTGTAAGTATCCTTTCTAAAAAGCAATATTCAAATACAAAATACATGCATCTCTACTAATCTTAAAAAAATGGTGCTTATAATTATCATACAAGTGTGTATACAAACACACAAAATTTCCCTTTAAAACAAATACTATATTGTTTCTTTAAAATAATGTACAGAATGTCAATTTCACCATTTTTTAATTATGATTTTAAATTATTAAAATTTAGTTTATTTTTGTTTAAAACAATAAATAAGTTATCTTTTTAATTAATTGAATAAAAATGCATTCTACACTTTTACTAAATGAATTTTGGGACCGTTTCTTTCTGCTTTAGGCCCTCTTCAGGCTGTTTGATTTATCTTTGCTCCATTGATTTTTTTAAAACAATTTCAACACAAATCTTTATTGTTGTCTTTTCAGAACCATACCTTGTTTTTAAACAATATATTATCATAAAGTTATGCTTAAGCAGGCGAAGTATAGAGATTTGTGAGAGACAAAATATTGATCTGAAAAGCTCTTTTACACAACTCTGATTCTGAAATGGATGAATAAAGAAGAACGTGGAGGATAAAACACCCACAGTTTACATAATTATTATCGCAAACTTTAGGTCTAGTTTATTTGACATCACTAACCTACTCACACACAACACATGAAACAAAGATTTCATATGTCTAGAGATGGCTTAAGGCTTAGTAAAGGTATCTTGTTGATGTTTGATTCTTTGTTTAAAATTAGATATTTTTACTTTTTGGTATATAAACAATGGTTAATTTTTGTTGCAATGTTTGTAAACACAATTTGTTTTTTATCATGTTCACCAAATGATATCAAATTGATATAATATCAATCACAAGTTAAGCTTAGTTAAGTTTACTGTTTAACGAGTATGTATGGTAGGTGAATGCAAAATATTCTGATGATTCAAATCTCTGTTGAATATATTTTTATATTGATCTTATTCAAACAACATATACAAATAAATTAACTGACTGGACACTCATTTCTAATTGCAGTTGTATATTTTAAATAAAAACAAACATTATTATCCATATTAGTGATAGTAAAACATGTTTTCACTACTCAATTATCAATTTATTTGATTTACACAACATCAGTAAGAACTATAGCATATTTGAAAAGCTATAAAAATAGCTACCTCATGATCATCTTCAGATGACATCTATGATTTACTTCCCAAGTAGGAAATTTTCAAATTTGTAAAAAATGTGTCCAAATATTTTTTTGCAATAAAATATGTTTTTTAGAAAATGTATGGTGACCTCCATATGATGACTATTATAGGAAGTAAATGTATGGTGACCTCCATATGATGACTATTATGGGAAGTAAATGTATGTTGACCTCCATATGATGACTATTATGGGAAGTAAATGTATGTTGACCTCCAGATGATGACTATTATAGGAAGCAAATGTATGGTGACCTACATATGATGACTATTATGGGAAGTAAATGTATGGTGACCTCAGATTCCGACTATTATAGGAAGTAAATGTATGGTGACCTCCATATGATGACTATTATGGGAAGTAAATGTATGTTGACGTCCAGATGATGACTATTATAGGAAGTAAATTTATGGTGACTTCCATATGATGACTATTATGGGAAGTAAATGTATGTTGACCTCCAGATGATGACTATTATAGGAAGTAAATGTATGGTGACCTCCAGATGATGACTATTATAGGAAGTAAATGTATGGTGACCTCCAGATGATGACTATTATAGAAAGTAAATGTATGGTGACTTCCAGATGATGACTATTATAGGAAGTAAATGTATGATGACCTCCAGATGATGACTATTATGGGAAGTAAAAGATAATTTGAATACAGGAAGATTAATAATATGTTGTATTGAGGGGAGGGGGAGGTGATGGAACTAATTAGTGAGCTTATCAATAATTCATCTAGCAAAAAAACAACTAATTGTCCAGATCTAACGGTGAAAGCATTCAAAACAGGAGCAGAAGTACATCCAGGTGATATGAGAAAAGAGGGATTTCCAGGATCTTGTGGTTTGATCAAGCCACCATGACAGTGAGAGGTGCAAAAATGGAGAGAGAGACAAATGAAAGAAGTCAGTGTATCACTGTAGATATTCCATCTGCTAGAAGCCACTGTAATGGACAAATATGCATGTCCAAAGGAATAAGAAGAAATATACACATATGAAAAAAAGAAGTGACAGTACTGAAAACTAAAACATCAATATCTGTGAGACATACAAGATAAGAATCATGACAGTGCAGAAGCCTGTTGAGGTACACAAGAATGAACAACCTAGATAAGTGGGAACCAGAGTGTGAAGAGAACTACTAATGAGCTGCCTCAGGTTGAATTTCAAAAGGATGAGGAGCTCCCCAAACAATATCTGGAATAAAGGCACCAATTGGAGTTCCCTGAGATAAGATTGAGGGATATCTAACTCCAGAAAATAAGGAAGTCCAACCAAGCAAAGTCCAAAGACATAAACCAAAATAACTTTGCAACTGATGATTAAGAAGTAGAGGCAGCTTGAAGTTCAGGTAGGTGTGATCTTCTCCAGTAAAGCTATTGGGACCAAAATACATAACCTCAGAAATAAGGGGTAAAGAGGACAGGGAGTTATGAAGTTGTGTGAGCAAAAGATGAAGATGGGCAGATTGAGGGGGAGAGAGTGTGAATGTAGAAGTTCTACAAGCTGATTCAAGGGATTGGGGCTCTAAGATAAGAAGAAGGATCCCAACCATGGACCACAGAGAATGAATTTGAAGTCAGGGAGGATAAGGGGACAAAGAGTTGACAGGAAACTTAAACAGAAACGAATCTGCATGAACATGAAAATCAGATGAGGGAAATTAATAAAAAAAATTCCTTGTTTTGAGGTACATGCAATAAGTTTACCCAGGAATCAACAGAAACAACTGAAGTAAGAAAAAAACATCACATACATTAGTATTATGGCAATGAAGGACAAAAGTAGAGTTACCTGATCCTTTTCAGGGATAGAAAAACAAGAAGCAAAGGCAGCAATGAGAAGGGCTGGTCAAAATCCTCCAAAGACATGGTGGGCTCAAGAAGAAGCTATAGATGCTGTGAGTCCTCATTCCAAGTTAGAAAATGCAGGATATGACCAACCACTGATATATAATGGTGGCAACATCGCTCACTGTCAAAGCACCTTGAGAGGCATTGGAAACGTGGATATGAGAATTATTTTACAATAAGATACATGAAACTGAATTAAGTGAAATTATTATTAACTGTAATCTTGCTGAGGTTTTTTCTATTCTTATGTGTGTTTTTTTTTTCTTCACATTTTAAATTTTTTTGCATTACCTTTTCTAATAAAACCAAGATTGAATATTGGTGTCTGCCTATACCCTATCCCAGGATCAATGACATTGGGCAATAGTCCTTTCTGGACAAGCATGTCACAATCTTCCATAAAACTAGGTGATTAGTGATATCTACTAATTAATTAATTGATGGCCCCATGAATCATTTAGTGCAGTGTTCCTGAAATCATGGTATTAACAAGAAAAAAAGTTAGTTGCACGTACTACCAAAACAGTTGCCTTCCACCAAGTCAGCAATTCAAAAAGTAGAAAAAGTTGTGGAAGGTGCTGCCAGCCAATTGCCTTTCCTTTAGGCAGCAATTCAAAATTAGTGATATTAAAAAATAGCCTTAGGAACTTTGCCACAACAAAGAAAAGATGAGCAAGTTTGGTAGCAATGAAGGGAACTGAGCCTAAATCCTTCCAATCATGAACCCCCACCCCCAACTGAACCACAAAAATGACCTTGAAGTATAAAAAAAAATGCATATGGCTAAAATTGGCCCAGAGTATTATATAGCTTTGTGCTTAACAACAAACACAATAGCAATATTTCAATTATTTGGATAGTTGGAATAATTGAAAATAGCAATAATGAGAAACCCTAATTTTGATCAGTTGATTATTTTCCTGACAATCCATGTAATCAGTTTCAATTAACCCTATAAGCACAGGTCGATCTATTGGACAGAAGCCATATTGGAGAATTAATGCATTTCCTATGTTTATCTTGACAAAATTTGGCAATTTTGTTTTATAAATGTGTGAATAAATATACTTTTTTCATCTTACACTTCTTATATTTCATTTGCACAACCTTCTAAATAAATATTGAGAGTTTTTTGGTAAAACTATATTTTATCTGCTATTTTGTCTACACTAACTATGGCACAGTCATTAATCACGATCAATGTATAGTGAAATGAAAAGATGATAAATATGAGATTAATTTTTTTTTCTTTTGATGCATAATTTCCCTTGTTTCATGTAGCTCTCATCTTCAAAGTTAAAACAATCGTTTCACATCTGTTTCCTAAAGATTTATGCTTTATTGTTGTACTTAATACCCAGTTGAGCACTCCCCCAGTCAAAAACATAGCATGAACAAAGTACGTAACCCATGTGATCTTTGCGAGTGCAAAACATAACTGAGCTAAGCCTCATTTTTGTCATTAAGATAGTTCTTCAAAAATAAATTCTTGGAGCTATCAAATATGCAATTTATAGCACAAAACTTTAATAATGAAACAGAATGTGATATTCTAAAACAACTATAATTTAACTTGATTTCTGAGAAACCAATAAACATGTTAGAAAAATTAACTTTTCTTTTTAGAGCACAAAAACATGATCAGAAAAAAATGACACAGACCAAATATCCAATTATGAGTAACAAAACAAACTAGCTTCCTGATGAATCTTGTAAAGAACAAGCTGCTGTTTCAATTAGTTACGAATGAACCAGTTACAAATGTCAAATAAAATTGCAGACATCTTTTCAAAAAGATGAGACAGGAGGGGCATGGCATGTGGGTTTGACCTTTTATATCTGAATAAAACATGAAAATTTGAGGCTAGAAGTTAATGTTCTGACCTGCCAATATCAATAATATAAGCATGCAATTAATGGGACACTCAGAAAATCATAAAAAGGTAGAAAAAAAATTTATATTATCATTGTTCCATTAGATTCAAATTTATTTCTTAGTTCTGGTACTGTAGGAAAATTACTGTTTTCAATTAATCTGAAAATGCTTAAGTAATCAAAACTAATGTTTTTGAACATTTAGTTAATAGCCACATATTACCACATATTTTAATGAATCTGACAAAACACAGATAAACTGCCATTTATCTAGGATTTGTACAAAAAATTAAGTCACAAATTTAAAACATTTTGACAAAGACAAATATTAGAATTCCAAAGCTATTTCACTACATTATTTTTGGTATGGTAAATAGCATCTGATATAAAAATCTAAAAAGTAAAAAAGGTAGAACACGAAACCATGTTTAATTAGTTCACACAACTTTCAGGAAGTTAAAAACAGTATCAGTAGGGCTAGTAATATTCAATTTAATTATAATGAGCATATTCAAATAAGTAACAGAATTAACTCTTTAGCTTGCACAGATGAGGAGAGGGAAGGAAGATAGGGACAGATAGGGGTGGGAATGAAAAACATAGAGAGGTTGTTGTTACCATTGATGCTTCAGTATGGAACTTGGAGAAGATAAGTCAGTTGGGATAAATAGAGTGAAAAAACTACATTATACAATCCAGGGGCAGGGGTGTAGAATAAAACTAAAGCAAGTGATGCAGTAAAGGATGATAGCAGTGATGCAGTCTTTGTAGTGCCCATAGGGACTAACGATGTAGGTAGGGAAGATTAGAAGGGCTAACTGTTAAGTACAAGGCATTGATAGATTCATTTAAGGATACTGCCAAAATTTGATTGTTGGGATGAAATTATACATAGGTCACTAGGGCTGAATGTTAGGCTTAAGTTAATGTGTAAGTATCACTAGGTTGGGTGAATGGATTTGTTCAATGTGAAAAAGAATGATACAGGAATGCTAATATCTGACAATTATGAAGTGGCTGGATTATTAAATTCTACTTTTTTTCTCCAATTTTTACTAATGAAGATTTATGTAATATTGTTCATCCTGAACAGATATGATATAGAAACAAGACTGAACAAAATAATCACATTAATTCTGAGCTTGTATATTGTTCATCCTGAATGGATATTAGACAGAAACAAGACTGAACAAGATAATCACATTCATTCTGAGCTTGTATGTTGTTCATCCTGAATGGATATTAGATAGAAACAAGACTGAACAAGATAATCACATTAATTCTGAGCTTGTATATTGTTCATCCTGAATGGATATTAGATAGAAACAAAACTGAACAAGATAATCACATTAATTCTGAGCTTGTATATTGTTCATCCTGAATAGATATTAGATAGAAACAAGACTGAACAAGATAATCACATTAATTCTGAGCTTGTATATTGTTCATCCAGAATGGATATTAGATAGAAACAAGACTGAACAAGATAATCACATTAATTCTGAGAAAAAACTGAGAAGATTTAAAGAACAATGATAATATTTTACCAAGGATTTTGAAAGAGGTTAAGAATTGGATAAGGGTACCACATGCTATTTTTTTTTTTTAAACAGTGGTCAGGTACCAGAAGACTGGAAGTTGGCTAATGTTGCTCCTCTTTTAAAGGGAGGTCATAAAAACTTTCACAGTATTTATACATCTATTAGTCTGATATCAGTGGTGGGAAAACATTTTTGAAAGTCTGATAAGAGATGCTTTGCAAAATCATTTAACAAAGTTTAAAATTTTGTTGGTTTCACCAGGAGAAAATCTTGCCTTACTAATCTTTCAACATTCTTTGAAGAGGTTACTGCTTTGTAGATGAGGGTAGAGGGGAATTGGTATATCTGGATTTTCAAAAAGCATTTGACAAAGTGCCACATAAAAAATTTCTTAATAAGTCATTTCTGTAGGTGTGGGGATATTGGTCAGGTAATTGGACTGGATGGAAGAAAGCAGAGGGTTGTTTTAAATGAAGTTCAGTCACACTAAATTACTGTTCCAAGTAAGGTACCTTGGGGCTCACTATTGGCACCTTCGCTCTTTTAAATTAATATAAATGAAAGAATGACGAATAAATCATTTAAGTTTGCTGATGATATAAATGCTTTAGGTGTAGTCACCTATGAGGAGGAGGATGCTTTACAAATGGATATGGATTATTTGGTGAATAAACGGCAGATTGCTTTTAAATTAAAGTAAATGCATGTTGGATATCACAATGTGTTATGAAACAATAGGACCTTGGTGTTCTGGTTGATCAGTCTCTAATTCATGCAACGTACTCTTGATAGTAGTAGGGCAATTAGGAGTTTAGACTGTATCTATAAAAATACTGAATACAAGTCTAAAGAGTTTATAATATCAATTGTATAGACATTGATTGGGCTATATTTGGTATACTGTGTTCAGTCTTGTGCTCCTCATCTGAGAAAGGACATTGAATGTTGAAAAGAGTTCAGAGGAAGGTTACTAGGATGGTACCAGGGATGTAAAGGTTGTCATACAAGGATAGGATAAAATCTCTGAACGTTTCCTCTTGAAAACAAGTTGGAGGGGATCTGATTTAGGTGTTTAAGATTATTAAGGGCATTGATAGTTTCGGTCAAGTACGCTATATAGTTTGCATTATCAGTGTTTGATCTAAGAGCAAGCCAATCAGTAATAAGCTACAAGAGAGTGGATAACTCGTATATCTCAGACCTCATGAGATATTAAGCAGAGAATAAAATCAACCTGTAACTGAAAATATTACAGAAATATTTTGATATATTTTTTGCAGTTAGCTATATACTGGAAATCTGAAACAATTTTTCACCTTCAGAAGAACGAAGATACTCATGTTTTTGTGTAGTTATATGCCACATATTCAAAGGTATTCAAATTGTTTTTTCATCTGTTACAGGATTTGTGTAATGTACATTGAAATAAGATACTGGAAGAATATTAAAAACCATGTATGAGATTCACTGAATTAAATAAGAAATACATCATAAACAACTGCTCGAAGAGTTAATGATATGGTATGAACATGTATTTATCAAGTTAAAATAGTTTTCAACATATTATTTGTATTTTATTCTTGCATACTTGGTATCACCACCACCTTTAAAATGCTACTGTACAGAAGTATAAGCTTAATGTTAACTATTATGACTAATATCATAAACTAAAATTTAATGCCCAAACATTTCTTTATTTCACATAAAAATAACAAATATTTGATATTTTACAGCCAACAGACATGGTCCTTTTCCATGAATAGGTATTTTTTTTCCAGATCTAGGAATTTTCCATACCTGACTAGGCATGTCCAATTCCTTACTTAAACAGATGTGTTTAATCAAATTTGCACCAAATATGACATTTTTGGTAGGGGAAGGTATACCGAATATTTTTTTTCCCTCTGAAAGAACAGTCATAGGTTAAAGATATCTAATGAACTGGACATGTATCTTAAATTGCATTTTAAAAATAAATTCTTGTATTAAAAAATTCTACTTCATAAGATGAAGTATTCAATTATAAAACTTTACAACTTAACCTTTGACACAAGTATTAAACACTCCTTAAAAATTGTTTGTTCTATCACGCCTTCCTGATGTGTATCAACATAGAAGACAGAGACCTATGTATCTTGAAACTAAAACAAATGGTAAGATGTGTATATCACGTTTACTTGATAAACTAGCATCTAAATTGCTACGAGGAGATTTATCCCAAATTTTACTGTATTATCTACTTCTATGAAGCCGAAATAAAAAGTTTATCACTGTCTAACCAATCTGAGTCAAAAAAGATATTCTGCCAAAAATTAAGCAGTTTTTTAGATAATTACTCTGTCTAAAAACTGACATTTAAAATTTATTCCAACTTGTTCATCAATACCTGAAGGATGCTTTATGCTTTTTGTTTCTAGAACATGAAACTTGTTTAAAAAAAAAAAGGGGGAGTGGCTACAAATATTAGGTAAACTCGTGCCACTTACGTAGTCACCAGGAACTTTTATTTCTCAATAAAATTTTGCATTTACCAGTACCATCCTTCAAATCTTCTAATTGGAATTGCAGAAGTTATCATATATAATGTAACTAAAATATTGATGTAGAACAAACATACCACTTGAAAAACATCTTATGTTGTTATATTATGTTTACACATTTCCTCAGCACTGAAAGTTTCTTTTCCAAAAAATATAAATGTTAAGTATTTTGTGTGGTGTTGCCTGTAATTATAAATAACATACAACTAATCATTTCTTATTTGACACAATTGGTCTTTAGCATAAAAATCAAAGCTGAAAAAGATAGTGTGAAAGTGCTCTGAGATGCATCTTTGAAAGCAGCATATTATTTATTATATTAAACGATCCACTCTTAAGAGTAAAACACATAATGGTTGAGCATAAAACTTTTTATATGTGGCTTCAACTTAACACTTTATCTGCATGTTGTTTATAATACTATTATAACTTTAAACATAAATTAGAAGATTTTACAATCTTTTTATTATTTCAAATATATAAGCACAGTTATGTGCATATCATAAACACATTATTTTATACACAGTAAATTCTAAATGTTTGCTTGTTATAAATTGTAAAAGACAAAAAAAAAGAAAAAGGGAGTCTTCAGAAGTGTTATCACACCAGAGAAATTGAAAACCCTTATCCACTGTCCAATATGTGTAATCCAACTCCCACTTTAAAAATTTCACTCTAACATTTAAGTTCTAACTCCAATTCTCAAGTCTAACATTAGAAGTGGAACTTATAATTTACATCAAGTAAATAAAACTTATAGAATTAAAGCAGATATATAACCTGGATTTTTAGTCTAAGTATAAATTATGCTAGACTAACTTTAAACCAGGCATAAACATAACACACTGTTAGTCCGTAAAATTTTAAAACAATCAAAAAATTACAAACCTAATAAAAGTAGTTTTAATTCTCTCCTAGCATCACGTTTGTCTTTACGAAGTTGTCTCTCAATTTCTTGATTGATTCTTTTCTGTTCCTTTACCTCTTCGCTAAGACAACAGCCCATGATCAAAATATGATCAGCAAAAGTCCAATAAAATACGTACAACCACCGCCGTCTTGAAAGTTGGAGTCCAATCCCGTATGCGTTATAAATTCTAAAATTTTACGAGAAGGTCCAAAAACGCTAAGCCTAAGCCTGTCAATCCATTAGGCTTATAATTTAAATGGTAATAATAATAATAACCATTACTAATAATATTATGGAAAAAATAAACAAACTTGTGTTTCCAAAAATGGGAAAAAAAGGACGATACACAGTTTCAATTCATAGCACAACAAATCTCGCACATTTTCCAGTCAATTTAATAACCTTTCTCAGATACCACACGCACGATCTCTTCCTTACCACACACGCATCAAACACCCGTTAACCGCGAACAATATTTCTGAGTGTGACGTGCTGGGTGTGGCGTGATACGATTGTATTGAGATGATGAAAAACGCTTGGCCGAAGAGCTACTGAATATATATATTTTCATTTTTATACATAAGTAATATAATTTAATTTATATTTCGCCTATATATAACACGATATTTACGAGTGATGAAAGTTTATATTTAAAATATGAAAATGAAAAACAAAACACTTACTTTTGAAAGAGATATAAGTAATAATTTATCAAGAAAAGCAAAAGCATTTAACAACCTTAACAACAGGTTGGCAAACAACGATTTATAAGCATAAAGAATAATTTTATTGATGGTGATGCTTATGATTATATGAGCATAATATTGTTGCGTCAGCGAGGTCACGTGACTAGTGTCACGCCACGTTTTCTAGAAATATCCTGTTCCTTCGTTAATGCCCTAGCATTTACTAGATTGGGGGGTAATCTTGAATATATTGTTACGTTTCCGTTTGTTAATTGATTTTCCGTAACTTCGTTCCAACGAAACTTTAGAGACACAAGTCCTTACTTAGTAAAACTGGTTTATTCTTTCCGATTAAAACTTTACGATACAC
>NW_013670728.1:54365-72184 GCF_000517525.1 Limulus polyphemus | reverse complement strand
AACCAACCAACCAACCGTACCGTATAATATGTGAATAACTGAGCATTGAATTTTAGCAGAACATTGGGTACAGACAGTTGATATTTTTTAACTTAGTATTAAAGTCAACTCTATACAATGAAGCTTTACTTTTGAGGTAGGAAGGAAGTTCTGAGTTAAACTTGCAAAATCATTTCCGAGAAAATTCTTCTCTTTTTTTTTTTTTTTTTTCTATATTGGTTGATTATGTTGAGTGTCTGCTGAAGTTAAATGACAGAACTTTCCTATATGTAGCTATAGCTAATATCATTGTATGCCTGCAAGGTTCCTGTAGTCTTTTTCTGCAGAAAAGTTTTTGTCAGCTCTGTTCATTACAGAGCACACACACACACTGGTTTACTCAAGTTAAAAAAAAATTATTGAGGAACAAATTAGTTCATTACGCTTGCTTAGAAGTTGTATAATAAAAGATCATAATTAACTGAAATAACTGTTAGCTACATGTTTAAATGTTTCTTTAAGTGAAGTTGTGGAATGATTTTCACCTTTCTTGAAAGTGTAGCTTCATGACTTGTACTCAGGAAATTTACTTAAATTAGCTAGAGAGTTATTTTGTATGTTCACAGTTACAAGTTTTTAAATAACTGTTTGTTTTAATTGTTTTCCAAAGAGAAAAAATGCCTAAATGTCTTGCGATTGTTTGTCTTGGAAATGGAAGAGGCCAGTCTCTAACAACTAAGTGATGACCGAGTTTATGTGTGTATGTACCACATTCTATTTCTTTGTGAAGATGTTTAAAGGCTACCGACTTAACCCTTTCGAGATGGGTCACGGGTGAAAGGCCATGTCATCTCGTTTGTTGACTCGCATTCAAAATTTTATTGAACTATTTCATGAATTTGTGTCAAAAACTTTGGTATCTAACTGTAGATGATAATTAAAATTTTAGTACTATACATTACTCAATTTCTTACTTTAACAGTAAATATTAAAAGAACACAGTTAAACATTGATTTTCATGTGTCACGTGGTATGTTGAATGCAGCACTGGTTCAAATTAGATGTTTGTGAAGTCAAAATACCAAGTCTATAGTTTTGTACGAATTAGAAACTCAAATTACTGATATTGACAAGCTAGAATATAACATATGAAGGTCTTTTCTATCTGTTAAATTATTGCTCATGTAATAAATCAAACACAGTGGCACCCTGCCCACCTCTTTCCATTTTTGGAAATGCTCCCTTATATACTCAAAATGTCCCCTAGTGGGTTTCTCAGCCATTTTAACAGGCTTGGCAACATTTCTTTCTTTTGAACCAATATTTCAACGAAGTATGGTGTGTTTTTAGTCTGCTTGAAATTTCATATTTTTTTTAGATTAAAATACATATTAGTTACTAAGCTTGAGAAATTATAGTGGAATTCTATGGTATTAATGTAGTAATTTATTATTTTTTAGTTATTAAAATGTATATATAAAACTTTAAAAAAAATTCATATTCTCCATGTGCAAAATTTTTAAAGGCTTAGCAACTAAGTACAAAGTTAGTAACTAGGAGAGATAATTGTTTGCTTTACTTCTTTATTTGCTGTTCTATGTTTTAAGAAAAATAAGTTTAAGAACTTATTTCAAAATAGCAATAATCTATATACATATATAATGTGTAATAATTGAAATGTGACTGTATTTTACAAAATACTACTCTACTAAAACACAACCAAGACAAAGGTCAGTTTTATGTTATTTGATACAGTAACATGAGTGCACGTGAGCCATGTTATTGTAACTTCTGTATTGTTAGCCAGGCATGGCTGAATGGTCAATATAATAAAGTAATAAATATATATAAATGTATAATGTTATGAGATTATAGCTATTTAGTCTAAACATTTATGTTTTCATGTTATAATTTGTTTTCATTTTTGAATGAGTCATAATTTACATTTTATAATTATAAAATATAATTTTATAAAATATAATAATTTATAATTTAGTTCCTAATTTTTTATGGTGGTTACAAGATTGGCCAAATTTATTGAACCCACACAGAGATTAATTACTGAAAATAACAGATAAAATATAAAGATTTTTCTTAAGAAACATTTGATAACTATATGGACATTATAAAGATTTTGCATGTGAAATTTTAAAATTTTCTGCTGCATAAAAGTATTTTTAATCTTAAAATAAAAATTACTTTGCATGATAGATAAGCAACATACAAAAAGAAAAAAAAAGGCATGAAGAAAACGTTGCTTCACAGACCTTAAGACTTAAGCAAATGAAAGCATTGTAATGTTTACTGATAATCTGTCGAATTTCCTTAACATTCGCTTACTGATTTAAAAGGTATAGCATGAAAACCATAGCAAGCACAAGCTGAAAGAGTTAATAAACCTTTTTTGGGAAGAGAGTCAAAATTGCAAAATAAATTTTACGAAGCTATAAGCAAATGCATTTTTGATGTTACATGAGAACCCAGTGTAGAATGAACAGTAAAAATAAAATGTTTGAGTAAAGTGATTCTATGTTATAAAGCTGATTTTATCTCCTAACATGTATTAAATGTTTTACAAGTGATTTCTAATAATTTATTGTAAAAATTAACAGTTAAAGTCTATCTCTCTGAAATTGTAATATTTTGGGATATTTATAAGTGCATTGCAATATATTGCACAAAACCTTCTTTTACTCACTGATCACCCAGGCAACTTGGGTTGCAACATTATACCATTGTAAGATTGCATGGTGTATTCTACCTCTATACAGCATGATCCAATCAAAAAGTGCCAAATAATGGATATTATACCAAAATTAGATGGTGGTAAATTTGTGCACATGTTTATGATTTTTTGATGATGTGTTGACTTTACACAATTATATCTGTGGCAAGTTTTCAAACTATTCTTATGATGCTCAGTATGTTAGGGCACTGATGTTTGTAGTGTCACTTATATTTAACAGTGATATTTGATCTTATGATAGGCAGGTTGAAACTACTTTCATCATCACTGTGTCTGGAGACTGCTTGGGAAACTTAAATGATAGCTTAGTATATACTGCCTCATTTAATCTGTAATGTTTATGGCTGAAGCTTTTGCAGTTGTTGAGGCTATAAATAGAACTTGATGTGGTATAAGCATGTCAAAGTAAACAGATTGAAATTGTGGGAACACTTTCAGAAGGTGACTTGTTACATGTGCTTGAATATGGCAAGAAAATACATAGCTAGACAATTCAAGTACTTATTTTGGTAAATCTTTTGGTCATAGAAAGTTAAACATTTTAAATGCAAGTTTTCTCCATTTTTGGGATTATTTTCTCTCAATAAACATGCACTAAGAGCTGCACTTGACAATATCTGCCAGAATCCCTATAAAACCATAGGAGGTAAATGATTAGGAAATAATTGGTTTAACCTTTTCAATACAGCTGGGATGTATAATTCCCAGTGCGCTTGGAAATATATGTCCCAGTCACAGTGAATAGGTTAAATGTTATGGATTTATATTTAAAACAAGTAGTGCAAAATATATGACAAATATTTTGCAACATGTCATACTCTTAACTCTATGCAAATAAGTTATTTATATTATTCATGATTGGAGTTTTTAGTTTCAAGTACAATGTTATAGTTGTCGACTACAAACTGTATACTTTAAATTGTAAAAACAAAAAAACTATGAAATAGTTTTGGAATTATTATGCAATTTTTTTTGCTTAAAATGTGGGAACTATGAAAATTATTAAAAAATATACTTTGAAAACTAGTCCCAAAAAATTACCACAGTGTTTGCAGAGCTTGGACTGCAAACTACAATTTACTGGTAAAACAACACACATCCTATCTTATAACCAGTTGCTGGTGTTTATAACATGGTTCAAAACTCTTTTTGAAAAGACATTGAACAACCACTTTAAGTTTCACTACTGTTTCTGAAACAGGCTCATTCCTTTTTCTCCATCTCTCACTCACATATAGAATACACCAGTCAAGTGACCAGAAAGTCTAGCTATATTAAGTGTATTACACTACATCCCTCCCCCATTTTTATTATTGTGTAGATATTGTTGTATCAACATCCGTTCATTGGTTAAATCCAAAGAAAGTTGTCTGTTTTCTACTTTTGATTAGTGTTTTGTTGTTGCCTGGTTTTTGTGTTTCTTGGTATATCATTTAAGTCACTGAAATAAGAATATTACTGTGCATATACTTTGTGTTCTTACAGCAGTGTTTTGAAGTTGGACAGATTTAGAATGATCTTTTGTAGTTATCATTGGTCTTTTTTATTGTTATGGTTCTGAAGATATATGATTGTAATTATGAGTTTTCTGTTTAATGTTCTTTGTACAATGTAGTAAACATAATCTCCTACTTTTATATTTGATTTGTTTGCTTGATTGGTTACATCACTCAGCTTAGTACTCCTTACATTTTCAACATTTAGTTGTTTGTGTAATGGAAGTTTAGTGCAGAAGGTATGATTAAACAATCTTTTGCATAGGTCTTCCCACAGTTGTGTGTGGTGTAATTTCATAAGAATTGATAGTTTTGACTGTATGATGGTCCTTCAATAACAGCCACTTACCCAGTGTTCTATGGAGTGTTGTGCCATACCAGCGAAGTGTGATCTTCCTTAGCTTGTAACCAAGGAGTTGCATAAAGTTTCTAAATTTCAGATTTTGAAAAGGTGGTTCTAGTGTGTTTGATACATTTGTAGCCTGGTATGAGATACAGTTTGTATTACTTGTTTATTTTGCAGAAAAACTCTTAATATTAATTGTTTTACCTTGATAAGGCACAAGTGGGCTTCATATGTTATGCTTATCAATAATTGTTATAGAGGTCTTGTAATAATCATCCGAGCATGATGTTTGCATTGGTCAATAACGAGTCAGTGTAAACTTTGACTTAGCTGTAATATTTTATGGTGGTTTTCAAACTGTGCAAGGCTCAGTGGTTAGTTTGCCATACTATGGTTCTGTGGTTCACACTTTGAGCCATGAATGCATTATAAGAATAACAGTCAAATCCCACCATTTGAGTAGAGTAGCCCACAATTTAGCAGTGGGTTGTGTGGACTAACTGCCTTCTAGTCTGTAACTTCAAAGTTAAAGATGGCTAGCACAAATAACTGTCAAATAGCTTTACGAGAAATTTAACAAGCAAATAATTGTGCCAGTTTTCTTTATGTAAACCTTTGAAATGTGGCATCCTTAATTTCACCCATAATGATGACTTTTGGCATAGAATGTAATTTTACATTTATAGTTGTTGGTTTGTAATAGTGCACGTATTTGTGTGTGTGGAGGAATGTATTCTGGTATGTTATGCTTTCCAGGCTGGTATTTCACAGTGTAATTGCATTGCTGCAGTTTTAAACTCCACCTTTTGATGCAAACTGAAGGTTATGACATGGGATTGTTGAGTATTGAATCCAATAGTTTATGACCTGAAATAATGTCAAAGTGAGAACCATACAAATATGGGGGTAACATTCCCCAACCCAAACAATAGTGAGAGTTGGGAGTATTTTTGCTTCAGATAATGCTACTGGCACATACAATATCATGGCTTTTATGATTGTTTGTTTCCTTCTATGTCAGTATACCACCTAATCCTGTAGGTAATGTGTCTTAGTGATTTTGGTTTTCTTCAATGGATTAAAATATCTTAACACTGCATCATGCTCCAGTTATTAATTCCATCAAATGCATTGTTTTGCTCGGTGATCTATACCCCAGGGGCATTTTTTTTTTTTTTTTGAGTATTGTGTGCAAAGTTTGAAATGAATATAAAACGATGGTTAACTGATCCAAGAAATGCTCGTAGTTTTTTCAGTATTATGTGTTTTTACTAATCTGGTCTCACTCCACCTCTAGACGATGTGCCCAGAAAATTCCAGTTTATCATTGAATTTACACTTAGTTTTGGATAAGCTGATGCTGTTTCATTTCAGTTGCTCAAAGACTAACTGGAGTGTGTGATCTTGACTCTTGATCTTTCCCATTTATCATTATATCAATACTGGTGTTTCAAACATTTGGGATTCTTGTTCCAGATGCAATTATGAAATTTGGATATTTATGTGTATATAAACCAACATTATGATAATTTTGTGATTGATGGGTCAAAATTAATGCTAGCAAATTACTGGTTAGTATTGCCTTTTTGCTAGTAAAACTTAAAGGGCACTAAAAAAAATTGCAGGTACACATTTCATAAGAAAGATTTGCAGGTTCTTATTATTTAATATCAATACACCCATTCAGTTATTTATATTGCAAGACTGTGTACAGAAGCTTACTATAGTTGTGACAAGACTGTTTCATGCAATGCAGATTTTGTAATCTCCAATTGACCTGCTTGGCATACCCAGGCTTAGTGTCAGGAAATGAGAATACATTTCAACTTACCAGTGCCATTGAAAAGATGTAGTATTTTTTCAGTAGAAAAAGCTGGTATATCCATGATGACGATGTTATTTGCTTTTTGATAGTTAAACAAAGATCTGTCTTTTCTTGAAGTTCCTTTTTTTTATCTCTAAAATGATTACACTTGCACATAATTTTCCTGTTATAGAGTACAGTTTGAAATTTCTGTAAGGTCATTCTTCGTGGTCCATTATCTCCTCTGAACAAGTACTCTCAGGATCTGAGACTGAGTTCTTTGGGTGCATAACAGTAGCTTGTTAACATTCACATTCTTTATATAACTGCTAGCTTCATTTGAAATGTTTCATACAAAATCATTGTGCTTATTGCAGTTATGGAATGTTTTTCCATATTTGGACTGCAGGAAAGTCCTCCACAGTGGGAAAATGGGCCTCCATAGCTGCAGGTTTATCAATGACTTTGTTTGCTTCCCATTGGACTTATTTTTCTTATGTTGATCTTGCACTTGTTTGTAGTTCCATGATTTACCTGCTTGCACTACAGGGCTTCATATATTTTTGCTTGAGATGTCTTCATCACTCTTGCAAAGTTGAATAATTCTTCCACAGCATGATGTCTAACTGTTGGTGATGATGTGTTTTGCACTACTTACAACTTTATTCCTCAATGTGGATCACTAAATTCACAAGTCTAGTATGGTATGTATAAGGTTTCTTAGTCTATTAGATGACAATGCCTAAACACACATTTCTTACTCAAGGTTGTTGCCTTTATTGAATTAGGGATATGGTGATAATTTTGTGGATGATTTGGCCATATTACTGATTTTGAAAACGAGTCTTTTATTATCTTAAAGTTTTCTTTCTTGCTCACGTTGCTTCACATTTGAAAGTTTTTCTAGGATCCCTTCCTCATTGCCAGTTATACTGTTTCATTAGTCTGTTATAACATGGCTCAAATACTCTTAGAATAAAGATTGGATAGTTTTTATTTCTCACTACTGTTTTACGAAGATAAATTCCACTCTCTTTCCTTATCTATCCCTTATACTCCTTTTCCATGTGACCACTCCCATATAAATACACCAATCAAATGAAAGAAATCAGAAAGAATAGCTGTATCACTTTTATTACAACTAGCTTTTTAAATTAATCTAAAAAAATGACTTGTCTTTGTTTATAAGAAAATAGGAAATTTAATAGTTAATATTTCTCATTGAATATTATATCAAAACTGAAAATACTGAATTGGCAGTGTATCTGACCAAGGAATTGTGTATTTTAGTTGTGTAGTGTTAATGGGTAGAAATCTCATTCAGTAAATAAAAAAGTATAACTGCTGTGGAAAGCACTGACCCACATAATTTATGTAAATGAACTTCTGCAGATAACTGGAGCATTAAAGGAAAGAGAAGGAACACAACGGGAACTGGAAGACTGCGTCATCTTAAAAAAGTTTGGCAGAGGTTTAGGTAAGTTTATTTACAGTCTTGTTAGTTGTGCTTTGGGTATGAATGCTATTTATTGATGTGTGCCAAACTTAACAGATTATTTTAGTGTAAAAAGGCAATCAAACTCAAGCTTTCTGAAAAATGAAATTTTTGGCTTGATTCCTATATTGTACTACAAATAGCGAACTGTTTACAGGGATTAAATGACGTTTTTAAACACCAGAAGTCATTGGTCTGTATGGTATTGAAACATTGAATAGGAATCATGTTGAAATGCAGCTATAGAATTGTCTGTGAGTTTGGCCTTACATAAATATTTGTACAAGAAGTTAGAAGATTAAAAATGGCTTATAAAGAGTTTAGTTTGGGTTAGCTTAATTGGACTGTTATGTATTTCAAGAACTTAATGGTTCTAAAAGCATGATGTAAGCTCTTAGTGTATAGCATTAGTAAAATTAAAGGATGTATAACAATTTGAAGTATCTAATTTCAGGAATGGGTTCAAAGAAGGAATAAAACCTAAAACGTTGAAACGTGTGGCTTCTGCATCAGCACCGACTTCAGCTTAAGATGAATTATATGTACAGTTGGCTGTTTGTCAAATAAAGCAGAACTTCCTTAAACCTTGTAATGACTTGTACTAAGATGTATATGTATTATTAGCAGTTAGTACATATTATAAAGACAGATGGAACAACTTAGACCAGAACTATTACCATGTTGTTATACTTGTTTTTGGTCTGTTAGTGCATTAAATCTTCATAACATTTAATAGCTAAATGATGAAATAAACAGCTCATAGTTCAGTCTATATGAACATTTTCATGGTATGACTTTGAAGAAAATCCTATCTTACCTCCTGGTGTGAAGATATTTTGTTACAAAAAAAAAAAGAGAGTTAAGAACCTTATATAACTCCCCTCCCCGTGTTAGTTATCAAGGGTTACATAAATATTTTTATTCTCATACCTATGTACATTTGTGAACATTTTTATTTTGCTTTACAAATACAGTTATTTACAGAGAATCTTCTGCACAGATCTGAAAACCAATTTAAAATACTAAATAATTGATACTCATAATTGCAACTCTTCCTCTGGCTAATCAGTGTATATTACAACAAATTTAAAAAATATATATATACTGTTGTCTATTAAATTAACAAAAACATCCTCCCATTTAATTTGTTTTGGCACCTCCTGTATAATAAACAATTTTCAGTAATTGATCTGGGTAAAATGCATGTAGTTTCAACAAACTTAAGTCAATTTTAACTTTTTGTGTACAATACAGCATCTAATTGTAAAAATCAAGAAAATTTCATTGGATTGACGTTGCTCAGAATATGTAAAAACTAACTGGTTTACTCCTGTATCTTGTGATATTCAGAATACTACACCATGTAAACCACATTGTTGCTACATGTTTAGGCCATTAGGCACAATTCACAAGTTGTGTGAACTTCATTAATAATTATCAACTGACTGCTAAATCACTTAGACCTTTTAACAAAACTAGTAATTTTCCTTGATTATTTTAATTCCATTTTCATCTAAATTGACCAGACAATTTATAAACTAAGATACTGTTTCAATAACAAAAACTTTATAGTGTGTAGCTACTAACTATAACCATCATATCAATCCTATGAGAAGAGACTGGATTAATTTATTCCCTTAGTAATTACACTGAAATGAATATGAGAGTTCATGGAAATAAATTTTTCTGTAAAATGGTCCAGAAATTTCAGTCCTCCAGTTGTAGCTGGATTAATGTTGTATAAACAGAGAGATACTTGTAATTTACCTTATACATACAAGTACTTTCTGGTATTGTTTCATTTAAATAGTATGTACCGGAAAGTTTATTTTTCAACATGTGCACACATTATTGTGGCTGAAATGCAGAAAAATATCTTTGTTTTTACAATAATAAGTAATTGTGGTTTTAATGATGAAGCTGAATCCCTTTTTGCCATTAAAATTAATAAAACTTGAACACTACTACCTAACAGGAAATTCTTACAAGGTTTGTAAATATAAATGTACTTCAATACATTATTTAGTATGGAAAAAGCAATCAGTATTTCTCCAGTCTATACATCTTGAATACAATACAGTTACTAAATGTACTTTATAAATACATACATCACATTCTATCTGGTATACTTCATTCTTTAGTTGATTGACATGAATAGCTTTCTAATCTAATTCCAAAAAAAATAGATATATATAGATTCCATACTCAATGATCAGAGAAAGTATTAAAACATTCTTTTTTGATTATAGAACTGAGACAACAGGTATTTTACACCAAAAGTTGTTTCAGTTTAACCTTCTCTGGAACTCAAGTTGATCAGCTGGAGTCTGAATGAGTGCTAAGTTCCTTCCAATTGTGAACAGTGCCATAAAAACCGCCATGGATCAACGAGCAAGCTGGGTGATAAGAGCTGCACACATTTCAAAAAATTCCATAGTATGGTGACACTGATTAAAAACAGTGGAATCAGTAGAGCTGGTCATTGAACCTAAAAAAAAAGTTGTGTTTATTACTTAAAGGTAGAATCTTAACCAATATTGTTTAAGACATAATAAACTTCATAATTTCTTTAAAAAACTGTCTACGTTGTGTGAATCAACATCAATAGAGAAATATAGCAGTGATTCAGAGTAACCTACATTTATTCAGTTTGTTACAATTTACTGCCTGAAACTTTACACATGTAAAATACTATGCATCAAAGGAGAATTCTTACAATATGTAAATCAGACGGTATATACAAAATATTCACAAAGCTGTGGCAGTTCAGGAATTAAAAAGAAATCCCAAAGCTTAAACAAGGGTATATACTCTGTCATAAATGAGAAATTAACTAAACCAATGTACACACACTTCAAGTGCTGTTACATTAACATTCCTGAGAACCCATGAGTGAAAGCAAAGGAAAATATGTTAGAACATATCAACCACACACACAGTCTGTCATATCCAGTGCTTACATGGCATTTCACCCAATAGCCGGGCCCATCAGGCTGCTGGCTGGGACATGACGTGTCTGGATCATTACTACTATATATATCAATTTTTATGTACAACTATTAGTGTATGAATTAGATTAAGAAAGTGAATAATAATTATCATATGTTCTTTCACAATATTTAAAAAAGTAGAACCTAGGATCATACATTATATATTAGCAGAGTATTAATATATTTTGTTTTACATTTTACCTACAAATTCCCCCAGAAAATTGCATGTGACATATTAAATGCTGAAAATTTCCCAATTTAAAAAAAAAAAAAAGGCAAGGGCTTAATCTGTTGGCTAAATCTAGTGATTCACCTTACTGGAGTAAGAGGAGGAGCCTGCTTTGTGGTTTTTCAACATACACACAATTCTGTGAATTAATTATGCTAAATGTAGTTTAACTAGAAAGAACTTCACTTACTTGATTCCAGATTATCATCACTATCCAAGGACTTGAAATCCAGGAGGTAACTTTTATAGTCAACTTGATAAAGCTGAAGGCTCATCTTAACCTGTTAAACAAATTATGGTAGCTTAACCATTTTATAGGTTGAAAAAAGATAACTTCCTCCTTTAGAAAAAAAACATACCAATATTTCAAAACTGGTGATTAACTGAAAACATTATTATGTAATTACTATTCTTGAAAGTTCTTACTCAAAGAATAAGAAAATAAGCTGTTTAATTAATGCTTCAGGAATAGAAATAAAGTGAAACAAGTATAAATGTAAAGAGAAAGAGCATGCTACAAACAGAAATAGTTCCTATTACTTGAAAATATTTTAGAACCTTTTATTTATCCAATGAACAAATTGTAAATAAGTATATTCAAAAAAAGAAAAATGATACAGTTAGTGTCAAAATGGAGAAGAGACTACATATAGCTTTAGGTGATGTAAATACATGATGATGACATGCCTCAAATGTTTAGAAACCATGTTAGAAAATTGGAAATATACACTTAGTTGTATGGTACATAACTCCAATAAGTGTCAGGTGGTTAAAGAAAATATACAATGATTAATATTCAAAGGTGAGTGTAAATTAAGCAGCTGACGTAGTTACTGAATTGTAATCTGTTTTGTACCGTATTACTTGCCAGTCAACAGTTATTAATCCTATACCAACATAGTAACTGCATGCCAACACCGAGTTATTAATCCTGCACCACTATATTACATGCCTGTGAAAACTAGTTGTTCACCAGAAAAATTTAAAGGATACAAGCTGTTTCTAGTTTGACACATTTTTCACATACATAAGATAGGTATATTTTCTAAAATACGTACGAAATCTATTTTCAACACAAACTCTACGTCATTTTCCCAGCATTATTACAAGTTCATGAAAACAGCTAACTCCTATAACCAAACAAAGGAACAACTAGTGCTCAATAAAAACAAAAATCATATATATGTTTATTTATTTATTGTGGACATAACACATTGGTGCTGTGATTTTTATTGAGAGTATGTGAAAGTGCTGTCAGTCTAATATATTAAACTCTAATGCTGTTGTACTTATTTTATTCTACTTATAAACTCATTTTCAAGCACAGTTATAAACAGTGGACAAAATAATGCTTTAAAATATGGTTACTCTGCAGTTTAAATGTTCCATATCTTATAGTAAGGAAGCAATGAAAACAAAACAGCCAACTATAGTTTCTACTAAACACGTGGCTTTCAGTTTTCCAAGACCCTGAGTCTTCTGCTGGCTTATCATGGGCACTGTATGAGATTCAATCCAATTTTGTATACTTACAAGAACCTTCAAGGTACACAAAAAATAGAAAAAGTGCACAATTCATTACACTTCCAATGTGTTTGTTATAGATAATCATAACGATGAAACTTGAGTACTTTCTTTCTTTCTTCTATACATATTACTGGTTTTGAACTTAGCCTGTACAAGTGTACTTTACATCATGGAGCTCACAAAACCACCACAAGACTGATGCATTAAAATTTTCCCAATGCTCTCTATCATTCTTCCTGATAAAATAAAAGTTTTAACATTTGTTAGCTCTTAATCTGTTGAGCTACATTCATGTAGCTTGTTTGTCATTGACCCTGAAACACTATACTACTTTGAAGCTATGTTTTGTGAGATTGTGCTCTATTTCACAGCTAGTCAAGGCAGTGCATATGGATTAGCTGAGTGTAAAACCATAAAGAAAGTCAGGTTATTTTGATCATGTTCCTTCTACTTCAAATATAATTTAATGGGAAGAGGATAAATGGAACACCTATTATTGTGTGATTTCCCATGCTAAATTATGAAGTCTCACTCTTGCAATGTTGATAATGAATGCTAGTAAACATAACAACCTGATAATGTAACTACTTATGGTCATGAAACCAGTTTTTGGAAAACTTTATGACCTGTCCTTAGATTAAACTGTTTTTCAAAATTGTTGTTTTATCAACTTTCTTCATAGGGATTCGATCATTTTGACTAAACTTTAAGGTAGCGTATACCCTTTACAGTTTTATCTAGGTTTTTGCCATTTTATCAGAAAAAACATCTTCATACTATGCTTTTTGTATGAAAATATATTGAAACAGGTACAAAGACATATTCTGACACATTGTTCAACATTACCACGATGGCTAATTTGCATATTATAAAAATAAAGAAATACAAAAGAAATGTCTTATATTCATGATAACTTCTACAAACATGACTGAAAGCTCCTGAAAATGGGTTCAGACTTTAATGTGATGTGAAGGATTCGTCTGAACTAAGTAAATCTGAAAATTAATTCAAGGTCAAATTACAGCACTAATGAGTATGCCCTCAGTAGGTTAATGGTCATTTAATAAAAACCAAACCGCTTATCAACTTTACCTTAGTATACACTAATAATGAATATTTATACCAACTGTAGTCTATAGCATCAATAGATCTGAAGTTATTAGTTAAAAACCACAATAAGAATGTCAACTGTCAGGTTTTGAGAAAAATGTGTTTAAAGGCATTTAAATGGAAAAAACCTTTATTTTTCATACTTTTTATGGGTTCTGAGTTTAGCGAAGACTTTTTTTGCACTAGACATTGAAAGTGAAAGGGTTAAGAATTCAAAAAATAAATAGATATTTTTTGACATTTAAAGGGTATACACTACCTTAACCTATTACAAAACTACCAAAAAAATGATCATCCTTCTTCGTTCCTAGAATGACAGCAAATTATGATAAAAATTCCAATTACTTATCCTAAACAGCCTCAGGCTTGTAATACTTTACATCAGTTTTCATTTAATTTTATTGTTACTTGAACCACATCTAACTACAAAACTTATGTAACAAAACTATATATATCCCACAATTAGAGCACAACTCAAGTTATAGTAAAGGATTACATAATGTATGAACAGCTTGCATGAGACACTTTCTTTTTCATTTATGTTTTCTTATCTAACATTACAAGTTTTTATTTTCACAATCAATGCTTGTTACACAAAAGCATAAAGCTATTTGACACATTAGGAGATTGATCACCATGAAGTTTAATAACCTTTTCACATAAATGTTCAATTTGAGAGTTCTTAAATATGCCTTAATTTAACATAGGTGACTCATTTTGTACCAAATCATTTTTGTTAAGCAGAGGCATTGCTTCTGTTTTATTCCCAGCATTATTGAAAGTTTGGAGAGTTTATTGGTTCCATAAAAATCTGCAAGATTAGTAACAGCCTCATCTTCTGGATCTTCAAAAATATTATACCTCAAGTATGTGTTATTTTTGTAGAAAAATCTATAGCTCAGATATATGTTACTGACAAGTTTTTGATGTACATTTAGGAGGTTCTTCATATGATGCAAATAAAATATGAAAACTTTAAAATGAAAATAAGTATAAGTTATCCTTATTGTGAAATTCATATTACATGCAAATATTTTATTTAAAAAATCTGATTTTTTTATATGCAAGACACTCTTCACTCTTATTTAAAGATTGCCAATTTTCATGAAGATACACATAGTAAATTCAAAATTGTAGTAATCGTTAATTCTCCAATATGGGCTTGGTTCCACTGCATGAGCAACACTACTAATGGTGGATGTGGCATATGCACTTTTAGACTTACAGATGAGTACGGACTGTAAAACCAGTCTAACACAAAGAGAAATTATCAAGAAATGGCTTAGATAAAACAAACAGAATGGGGAAAATAACCAAGTTTGCAAACTATCAAAAACATTGATAGTTGGGGATACTATCAGGTACTGCTATCAATTCTAAAACTTACCATTGATGCATTGCTATCAGGATGTTCAAAATCACAATCTATCGACAGTTTGATGTATTGTTACACTCCTAGCTGTGGTTTACTTTATTTTTAACCACAATTCATGCATCCATGTAAAAAATAGCCATTTTCACAGTGTGTAACCAGCAGCCACACCAATTCATATTGTAGCACATTGATGATTGTACATCTGTAACTGATACATGTATCTTTCAAAAATTATGTATATTTTACATGGATACACTAGCTACCTGGAGCATTGTACTTATATGCAGAAGTACAGCTAGAAATAATAAATATATTATTGGTGGAAAAACAAAAATTTAGTAAAGTATCATTAAAACTTGAAATTCATCTGTATAGGACGTGGTTAACTGCTCAAAAACCCAGATTTTGTCTCTTTGGTCCAGCCATGGACCTTGAGATGACCTCCAGTCTACCAGTGGCTCTGTCAGGCACTTCACCAATTTTCTTAAAACAATTATTAAACTTAATGTGTCATTTTACATTACAAACAAGAGAGCTAAGGTTGCCATCTAATATCTTAAATAAATATAAAAATAGTTAACAGTGTAATAAATTCTTTTCTTTTTCTTTCTGGGTATTATACCTGTATACGATGTATCACGAAGTATAAGATGAAACAAAAGTACTTACATATTTTGAGGTTACTGGATTTTTCCTGCGAACCCGAATATGGAAAGGATTGACAGCCTTCCACTCCTATATTTCAGTTATACACAAAATAATACTTCAGTAATTATCCTGAAATATTCAGTTATAAATATATTCAGTGATTTGCTGATTCAAGTTCAAGAGGAATCACTAAGCATATGATGTACTTACGTTTGATTAGTGCCCTGATAACAGAATGAATACAGTTCATCATAAGCATCACATATTAAAATAATAAAACCCTGTTTACTGGGACAGTATCATTTTACTTGTAAATGGTGTAAAAAAACTTGGCATGATGAATAAGGAGAAATTTAAGAAGATGCAAATGAAAGAGTGTAGCCTAAGTACAAATAGTAAATAGTTTCTGCATGGAAATTAGCAAAACAAACTGTGTTATCACTTACGATTAAATTCATAATTACACAATTATTCTAGAAAGCTGAAGATAAGTATTAATCTATAGAAGCACCATGATGCCACATGAAGATTTCTTTTGAATTGACAGGTGAATCTCGATTATTGAGAAGTGAAATTTTAGCATTCGTGTTGCAAGTTCAATAAATCAACAGGACAATTTGTTACAGTTCTGCTTTTCCAAGAATTAAAACATGTCATCAATCTCCAAACAATAATGGTTCTACCTGTGTTTGCTCTTGACTAGACTATGTAATGTAAAATTTTACACAAAAATAAAAAAAAAATCCTGAAAATTGCTCACTTAATCTTATGCTATTACAATAGTCTAACACATTACTTACTTATAATTCTGATTAGTTCTGGCTCTTGGAATTTTTCATTAAGACTCTTCATTTCTGACTCATCTCCATGATACTCTAACACATACACACATACTTTATAAAAGTTTAAATTAATCTTTTTTTTACTCATATTACCTGAAACACAGGAACAATGCTACCCTTAGGCCAAACTTATAACACATAATTAGATAATAACAATCTTAAAACTGTCGCAGGAAACACCTGACAAAAACATCATATCACACTGCACAACAGTGTTATCATTTCAAATATGAAGAAAACAGGTTTGGAAATGCACAAGTTTTTACTAGGATTTTACATCTTGCACTTCGTGAAAAACAAAATATTTTTCTCGTGTAATTGTGATAACACTGTAAGAATAACATGATAGAGGTGTAGATTCAAAAGTTACAATATTCCAGTAACATAGCATCTGTGCAGGTTGAGATAAACTAAACATCTTTTAAAATTAGAAAACCATGTATCAATAGTTTACTACTTCTTTGAAATTAAAAAGAGATTCAAATATAATTCAATGAATACAAAAATAAACCTGGAATCATGAAGTTCCATTCATAACGTATCTTTTTTCTTCCCTTATATAAATATTCAACTAAAACAAGGAAATAACCTAAAATACGCACAAACACACATTATTTCAACTGGGAAATTCAAAGGCTGTAATGTCTTTAAACAAATTAACCCAAAACTTACAAAATCCAAAGCCTTCATAGCCCTGAACACCTCACTCATAATGTCATATGGCTTACTCTGTGACCTGATACCTGAGAAACAAGAAACTATTTAATACATATTTTGTTTATAGTTGACTTTACATATACATATATATATCTTTAAAGATATATATATATATAGCCACACACACACAGATCAATGTGAACAATATAAGTTAACTGAGAAAATCATTTTTGTTGTTAACAATAAAAATTTCAGATTCAAACCAAGCAGAAATGTTAATATACAACTTGAATATTATTGAATTTGAAGCATGATGTAAAATCAACAAATTCCATGTATCATTCAAAATACAAGAAAAACTGTACAAATGGTTATTTTTTGCTGAAAATTCTTTTATATGACAAGCTGTGTTTACGAGTCAGATACTAGTTTTTTGAAATTGCAAATTTATATATATATATATATATATATATATATAAATATACTTAGTAAGAAACTGTCTTATTACCTCTGCCAATAGAAAGTAGATAGAGGTTATGTTTCTACTCATGTGTGTGTGTCTTGTCAGCAATATT
>NW_013670728.1:40910-54296 GCF_000517525.1 Limulus polyphemus | reverse complement strand
AACTAAAGTCCACAGTGAATGAATCGCCTAAGAGTCATAATTATAGATCTCACTGCAATTATACGATCAATAAGAAAAAACAACAACAACAATGATTATACCAAAAGTTTATTTAGCTCTTTAAACAAGTTACAATTCTAAACTTAAAAACGACTGAATGGATTTGGACTATGACCCCACTTAGAAGTGATTAGTTTTTGAAGGGTCATGGTCACGAAAGTCGAAAAATAAATCCCTATCTGTTAATTTATTTTTGCTCTATAATTCAGTCAAAAATTATTGGATTTTGATGAAACTTGACGGACATATGTACAACATTATTCCTTGTCCTGCAAAAAATAGTCCGTGCCATTGATAACGACAGACATATGGATACATTTTTGTATTTTTCAGAACCGAATACGATCAACAATGTGCTGCAGAGGTATTACACAACAAAGTTTCTAGCACCATATATAAACTACAAAGAGAATAAATATCTCAATACAAAATTTTTGGTCATTACACTAAATATTTCATGAAGACATTAAATGTTATATAAAGGTAAGTAGCTATTTACACACATTCAAACAGAAAAAAAAAAATACAATAAATAAATCAAGTAAGACACATAAATAATATCAATTGTTTGTTTGTTATTAAGCACAAAGCTGCACAATGGGCTATCTGTTTTATGCTTACCAATGGTATCAAAACCTAGTTTTTAGCATTATAAGCCCTCAGACTTATTGCTGAGCCACAGGAGGCAAACAACATCAATACAAGAAATCAAACAAAATCACATGAAAATAGCCATACCAAGGTGCCACTTTGCTCTTTTCACAGGTGTTCCTTTATTCTTTTCTATACTGTTACCAACAGGTCCACTCTGCCAACGTTGACGCCCTACAAATTATAGAGATAACCATGTGTATGAAAAACTCAGCATTTTAAGAAATCCAAAGAGCAAGTTCAACTTTTGTCTATGCTGAGTAAAAATCCTTACACAGCTAAAAGTAATTAATTGCAGTAAATGATTACAAACTCCCTTAAAAGCTTCAAGCTAATAAAAATAACCAAAACCTTTTAAATATTCTTGAAAAATGTGCTGTCCTAAGGAAAAGTGAAACAGCTGAAAACAATAATGTCCTAATAAGAAATTAAACGTTAAAATAATTAATATGAAACACTCAGTGTTAAAATCGATACACAATTAAAAACATTTTTAATTCAGGCAAATCTATGGCCTCTACAAGTTTCAACATTTACCACGTCATCATCAGGAGTGAACGTGCAAGACTTGCATTATAAATCTCAGAGAAAGTCCCACCACTTTCTTACACAGATATTTTGCTGGACCTTCATCTCTATTTAATATTTTTTTTTTGTAAACTTTATTATTTCTAAAGATTCACAGATATTATTTGCTCTAATATCCTTAGTTTGAATCATTATTTCTGTTTTGTCCCATAATATTTTAAGTTCTGTTTTTTGTACATGTTCTACTATGGCTTAATTTTCGGTTCTTTAATTTTCTAAGCATCCCTTATGTTCTGCTAAATGATATTTTAAATTATCTTTTGCCTGTCCAATGTAAGCATTTCCACATTCAATTTTATAAATTCCAGTTTTTTCCATTAACTGTGTATTATCTTTAGTATTACCTAAAATTTGTTTTGTCTTATTCATTGGTTTAAATATAGAGTAAAATATCTGTTGTTTTTTTAGATACTTTAAATAATCTAGAAGTTAAACCTTTAACATGTGGCAACACTAAACATTCTTTTTAATTTTGTCATAACTCAGTTTTAAGGTAATACTTGGTCCAATTACCACATCAGTGAACTTGTTGACAAGCTCTATCTACTATCGTTAGGTTAAATCCTCTTTCAATTGCTATATATTTCATTAGTAACAATTCATTTCTCAAGTCTTCTTGGTTTTTATAAACATTCTATGAACATATGTGTAAAATGCAGACATTTTTTTGTGTTTCAGTAGAAAAAGAATCATAAAAACTTCCATTTCATTCATCATATGTCAATTTTTTTTCATTTATATGAATATTCACGTAACCCAAAGCTCACCTTTCAACTGCTCTGGATGAGGCCTGCCAGGGCTCTGAAAAATATAATAACAACATTAGAAGGAACTGCTGTAGAGCAAGTTTACTTTGTCTTAAAATTAATATACTGTATAAAGCATGTATGAAAAATAAAAAGTGAAATATACATACAGAAATTGATTAATATATTTTTATCTTTAATATGTTTTTCCAACTACTTACTTCAGCTATGGATGAAGGAGGGCTTGATGGCAAGTAGAAGTCTTTAATGTCACATTTTGATTCAAACTGTTTGTTGTCTATGATAAGGTGGTAGGCAATAGCCAACTGGTCATGAGGATCTCCACTTAACAAAGCACTGTGTACCTCCTTCTCCTGAACTCCAAATTTCTGAAAAAAGGCACTTAAGTGAATTACTGGTTCAAGCAGCTGTAAACTGCAAGGTCTAGAAATAGTCAATGTCTAAAAGCAATCTCCAAAACAAGTCAAATAAATGTCACATGTTTCCAACTTGTTTTGTCATATAAATAGCCAATTGAATATGGAACAAGCATTTTCCATAAAAAACTGAAGCTAATTTAACTATTGACATAATTAAACACTTTGCAATACAGCTGAAGACAATTTATCTATTGACTACATTAAACACTTTGCAGTATAGTTAAAATTAACTTAAATACTGACAGTATTAAAGACTGTCCACATTACAGCTGAAGTCAACTTTTGTAGTGACAGTATTAAACATTGTTCTCTTGGCAGCTAAGTTAACTTTTGTATTGACAGTATTAAACATTGTTCACAGTACAGCTGAAATTAAATTAAGTACTGACAGTATTAAACACTATACACAGCACAGCCAAAATTAATTTATGCACTGACAGTATTAAACATTGTTCACAGTACAGCTAAAGTAAATTTTGTAGTGACAGTATTAAACATTGTTCACAGTACAGCTGAAATTAATTTATGTAGTGACAGTATTAAACATTGTTCACATGTCAGCTAAGTTAACTTTTGTATTGATAGTATTAAAGATTGTTAACATGGCAGTTAAGTTAACTTATATGCTGACAGAATTAAACATCATTCACAATGAAGCTGAGTTAACTTATATGCTGACAGAATTAAACATCATTCACAATGAAGCTGAGTTAACTTATATGCTGACAGAATTAAATATTGTGCACAGTACAGCAGAAGTTAACTTACTATGAATGCAAGTATCACATTTTGCCCTTGGGCAAAGGTAAATATTATGAGGTCTGTTTTGAGCACATCTATATAAACTAGTAAAGGACGGAAACAGTGTGAAATAAATAGTATCTGCTTATATTAGTTTTATTACTTTAGTTGATTTGTTATTTCAACACTTCCTTCAATAAAGTGGCCTCGTGCATGACATCATTAAGCCTACAACAATAATATTTTCGAAAACTGGCTGTCAGGTCAATGTTTATGTGTGACGTCATAGTAAATAGCTATATTATGTATTGATTTTATTGTATCACATATCATAAACTGACCAATAAGTCAAATTTATATTTTAAAATGTCCCATGGTTATTATGCCATGTGTTAGAAGTAATTTTTAACAACGCAAGGTCAGAACTGGTATTATACTTTCCACTGGGTTGTACAGAGTTAACTGTGAAACTGTAAAAAAAGTCAAATAATCAGAGTGTAGTTTTTAATAAAAATATAGTTGCGGTTTACATCTTATTATATTAGTTATAGACTAGTGTGTATCAATCAAGTGGTATATAAATAGATTGAAACAAAAACTGGAACATTAAAGCAGTACTTGCTTAAACAACTACCATTTCTTTCCTGATAAAGTTGAACAGCTAGCAACAAAGAACTAAAAAAAAAACATTCTAACACTATGAACTGACTTCTTACCTCACAGACTTCGTAAACAGCATCAGTATCAATGATTGAAGCATCAGTATCATTAGGTGAGGGAAACAAGTAAACAGCAAGGTCTTTTTTGAACCAATCATGGTTTCTGTAAAATTTTGTAGCTATAATATCTGCACTAAAGTTGCAGGTACTAAAATTTTACAAATGAATACAATAACAATGGTAAATCTGGTTACAGTAGTCACATCGTTTGAGCAATATAGTCTTTCAACATAAAAAATATGCAAAATTAAGAAATTGCAAAAATTGTTCATTCCTTCAATACTTTCTAATTTGAAAAAATTAACCATATTCCAACTCTCAATGAATTAATTTTTTTCTTTGTGTTCTAAAATTGGTAATATCTCTTACTTTATATCCTCCATTGTTGCTCTTTTCATAGGGTCCACCTGCAGCATGTGACACAATAAACTGACGACAGACTTGTTCAGGTAGTCAGGGATAGGGAAAACTCCAGCTGAAATTAGTTAGGACATATTAGATATGAGACTAATGCCAGCAGGCAAAACTAGGTTTGAAATAAACATTAATAAGAAAAAATAGCTCGATAATAGCACAATCAAGAGAAACTAAATTATAAAAATACAAATTTTAACTCTTTTTGTGCTCATGTCAGAAGGTTTTAGTGAGTTACATTCAAAAGTTAATTAAACTACTTTCTTATCCCAATATATAAATAAACTTGGCATAAAAATGTAGCTATTAATCTAAATCTCAACATTATATAATATTAAGTTTTTAATTTTATGAGGCAATATTTGAAAAAATCCTCAATTTCACCTAGCATGAGAATTGTGACACTTGCTCTCTATGTATCTCTCTTCTCTAATTTATTTACCACCCCTCCAAGAAATGTGAAATTTAGCATAAATTACTCATGATAATGAGTCACTCAGGCAAATCGTAATTTTATTTGTTTACAGAGCCATTAAATAAAAAATCAGACCCTACTTGCCACGCACACCTCTTACATACTTTCTTTCAGAAATTGCCAATAATCCTCTCCGACATTTAATACTATATTATTTATAACCTATAGAAAGCCAAAGTTTTAATCTATCAAATAATGTGTTAAACTGCATTGTTTTTTGTACAGAGAACTGTCTATTTCTCTTCCACTTCAAACTTTACTCCCACAGGAAACACATCGATGAGCTTAGCTGAATTTTTAACAACTTTTGTCACATAGTTATAAAGCTAGAAAATTTTTTATAGTCATGAAACATTGTCTGCTTTTTCAGATGTTACTATTCTGTGTTCTTTGGTATATTATTTAATTATATAAAAAGTATTTAGTGCAGTAGTACCACTAGTGTAAAGAAACATGGTTAAGTGTCATCAACAGTTGACAGCAAAAGAAAAAAAAAGATCCAGGTATATACTTTACTTCTTGTTTTCCATGTGTATTCTTTATTTATTATTATAAAAGTAACTAAAATGTTATTCACAAGGTACGCTGTTTGAGTAGACTGTGCATTATGTAATTTGATATGGTAACATGAGCTCCATGTTCGCCAAATGATTTTCAAATTTTATGATGGGAATATTAATTTAGACACAGTTCAAATGGCAATAAAACAATAAACTTTAAGTACAAACAGATGTATACTGTTACAAGTTTAAAGCTATTTAGGATAGACATTATTAGTAGTCTCATGTTACAATAAAAAAGAAGGATATTTAGATTTATTTCCAACTTTTATGGTGGTTACAAGGTCAGTCAAATTGATAAACCTTGTGCACAGAATTAGGATAGAGAAAATAATAGATAAGAACTTATAGTGAAAATGTATTTCTGATAAGTACTTATCTCCTTTCACACAAAGCTATCTCAATCTTCTTGCTACCCTCTAAGCGTTTCTGAAAAAATGTTCATGCTCAGAGCACCAGTCTACATACCCCACCAATTTCATGCCACTATTGAATATGTACATAGCATGTGACTACTCTCCACCAATAGTATTGTGCCACCTATATTGGTGCAGCTAGGGTGCTCTGCTATTTCTCACTTTTGAGAATTGGTAGGCTCTAAAAGAAGAACGTAAGGAGTAAGAGTGGAAAGTGTGTGTGAGAGGAGGCAAGTACCAACTGGAAATACATTTTCAGGCTAAGGAAATGTTAACTTCCGATATGGTCTTACCTCCTCTCAAACAAAGTTAGAATCCCATACTGAAAAGGTGGAGAGGCGGGTGTATGTGCTCAACATTGAAATTATGTGGAAAGCAACTGCCTAGAATAAACAGGTGTGCTCTGAGATGAAACTGAGGCACACATGGGGTACCACACTACATCAGGAACAAATATGCTCTTAACATAAGTGCAATTTATTCGGAGAGGCGCAATCCATAGTAAAATATAATTTGAATAAAGTATGTAGATACCCAATCTCAACAGGTTAGGTGAGGTTCCATAACAGGATCAAACCAGATAAAAACAAATATAATGTAACATAAACATAATGGCTAGGGCATGTGGACTGTGGTGATACACATACTCATCAATCCTAACCATAAGTAAACAGTGTCATATGTCAAACAGCCAGAATTACAAAAGGGAAATTAACAGGTGGCCAAAACTGGACAAACTTCCAAAATAACCATAGAAGCAAGAAGTACAACAGACCGAACTCAGCATCACGGGGTCGTGGCACTGCCTCAGCTCAATCTGTAACCAGTATGATGAGTAGAAATCATAACTCACCAAACTGTAAATGCAGGGAAGAGACATCCTGCATCTGGAATTACAAGGATGACATGGAAAATTTGCTCAACCATAGAAACAGTGTACATACGTCCCATTGCCGCTATTATAAGGCAGACAAAGTCCTCCAAACCCAACCATAGAAGCAGGGAAAGAACTTCCTGCAACTGGAATTAACAAGAAGAGAGGCCTCTACTGGACACAACTGTAGGAACTGGGTGGTGTCATTCTGAACATGGTATTACAAGGAGGATTCCGCATCGGCTGGTCCTGCTCCAATCAACAGTTGTCTACCTCGGAAAAAGCAGCCAGGGGAAAGGGAAAGAGGGATACCAGTTTTGCCCTCTTCTCAGTGAGTGGGAAATCATCAATCATCATTGGAAGAAAAAAAGAGGGGAAGTAAATGTGGTGGGGAGTTCAGAGGAACATCACACTAGAGAAAGTGCATTAATACACATATTAAAAGCAGACTGACTCCAATTCATTCAATCAAAGGGTCAGCAGGGATGGGCAAAAATCTCCTTCTGCTTTTCTCATGAAATCCATGAGTGACAGTCCACCACTTAGTGAAACTTACTGATATCTAGAAACATATGTATATACCACCAGTAGCCTTGTGGAACACCCCACCTATAAAGTGGGTATTATAGCACAATCAGTAAATAGTGCAGGTTTGAGGCAAAGCATACCTGACCAGGCAACACCCATGACAGAGTGAGATCCTATTATCAGTGGTAAAAGAAAAAAGAGAGAGGGTCTCTGAAAAAGAAAACATAAATGAAAGGAAGTGATAAGACCTACCCCAGTCAAAGTTGAATGTATTTGTGTAGAATCACCACAAGAGTGAGACAATATCCATTTGAGGAAGTTACAATCAGATCATGCAGATAATGAGTGACGAAGGTATTGGGAGTATTCTACATTCCAGCCTGAACGATCTTCTCCAATGGATGTTGAGATGACAAATTTGATGAGAAGAAACCTTGTGGAGATGGCAAACTTCCTAACGAATTAACAAACCCAACCAGTGAGCATGACAGGGATAGGGCATGGGAAACAGAAGAGTTCCAGGAAATAA
Source organism: Limulus polyphemus (assembly GCF_000517525.1). Classification (NCBI taxonomy): domain Eukaryota; kingdom Metazoa; phylum Arthropoda; class Merostomata; order Xiphosura; family Limulidae; genus Limulus; species Limulus polyphemus. Next base: position 46,555 of record NW_013670728.1, on the reverse strand, counting down.
AAAGTTGGGAACGTGAACTCCAAAAGGAGGCAATACGTGCCACAAGAAGCAAACTGGACAAAGAAGCTGATCAGGGTCAGGTAGGAAATGGAAGGTAAGAAAATTGGTGTGAAAGACAAACCATATGGGCAGCATAGTTCTTAAGAAGGAAGGACTGGTCAGGGTATAGGATGACATAAGAGGAATGGTAGAGGATTTGGGTAACATTAATAGCATAAATATCTGATCAATGACATCCGCAAGCAAGGAGTAGAAGAAAAATAGGTCTTGAGGGAGAGATGGTACATGTAGACAAAGGTTGAAAGGGAGGACAGGAAATGGCATAAATAACAATAAGTTCCCAACCAGGTAAATCAAAGGAATGGAGGATGCATGACTCAAAAGGAGTGGAAAAGGAGAGAAATGAAACTAGGAGAAACGGAATGTGTTAAACAAGGTCTGCCTACTAGCTAGACATGGTCAAAGTGGAAAACCACTTGTCAAACAAACCAGATAAAGAATTGGAAAAGATGAGAAATGGAAGGGTGAGAAGGATGGAAATCACATCAAATAGACCAAATGCAGAAGGTAGACCATCACCTTTGGTAAATAGTCATGGGCGAAGATCGGATGGAACAGGAAAGGAAAAATACCACATATGGAGTCAGTCCCTGGGCAACGAGTGCAGAAAGACAATCAAGATAGCTCAAGACCATATCAAAATATAAAGTTTTACTGAAAAGTAATGTTTTATAATCATTTAGGTTATAGAGATTACACAAACAGTCAGATGAGTAAGCGCATTTTTAATTTTAACATTAAAATCACTTTGCATGGAGACCAGTAAACAAAACTACTTGGTATATCCTCAGATAAATTTTTATTGAAAAACACTTAATTAAAAAATTGAATTTTTTTTTTACAAAAGTTTTTTAATGTTTACTAAAAGTCTGCCAAATTTTGTGAAGATATAAATACTGCATTAAAAGTTATGGTACGGAAACTGTAACAAGTTCAAAATGGTTACGAAGTCAGTCAATTTGACCGAGCTCATGTGGAAAGAGTTAATTTTTATATTTAAGTACATCCACACCTTAGGTATTTAATTTCAAGAACATATGTATAAGTACAAACTACAACTCACATTTGATTTTTCTAAAGAGTGTAGGAACATGTTCATCATCAAAGGGAAGCTGAAAATTAAACAAAATTTTAGTTAAAGTTGACATTTTTATGTAAGGTTGTTTCTCATATATCTAGTTGAAATTACTATACTACCACCCATTTCATATGAAAGCAAAACATTTTTCGTTAAAAGTATTAGCACGTCCTAAATATGTAACCCTAAAATACTCCACTTGAAGCACAAAATTACAAACATGAAAATATCCACACTAATCTCAGAGGTACACACATACACATATCAAAACATTAAATTTTCAATTGGAGAGCAATAGAATTCATCTTATTTGTGCTTTGCTTAGCAGGTGTATCAAAACTTAGCAGGTTTTTTTAGTGCTATAAGTCTTCACTTACTGTTGAGCCACAGGAGGTGTATTTAAAGGAACTGAGTGTTTATTATATCAAATTGACACTTATATTCTGTAAATATTGAACATAAATGTGATTTATTCAAAAATACTACTAAGAAAATATAGTAAAGTCTTCTACATACACCTTAGAATTACTTAGGTTGTTAAACTCGTATACATGCAAAAAATAGAAAAAAAAATGTGTAAAGCACTCTGAATAATGATATTTTTATTACTAACAGTGAATATAACTTTCTCCATGAAAAAAAATACAAAACAAAAATATCATATACTTTTTATCTCCAGTAGTACTATAATTAATACACAAGTCATCTTTTCTTTTGAGACTAATACACAGGTAAGTAGTAAGACTTTACTATGGTAAGCAGCTAGCTAGTGTTAAGATCACATATATGTTAATTAGCCATACCATGTGATATTCAGAACAAATATATAATGAAAAACAAATGTTTCATACAAGCACATCTCTACATTTGGAAATTCCTTACTGATTGTCAGTGTTATCATCTGGATTATTACAACTATCTGATGACTAGTTACCTAAATTTCTCTAACTTAGTTTACCATTGTTATTACTCCAAAATATACACATATAATAAGTATCATAAACACAAAGAAATAAACACATCAGAGATCAACACACTGTCTGAGGCTGAACATACCATACAAATTTAACAAATACCTCGCATTGATGAAGATACGTAAAAAACAAAAAATATTATAACTCTTTCATGTCCAGATAGGTGGATTCCACCTAAAGGGCAAAACTGTATGACTGAATTTTTAAAAATATAGAAAATAACATTGTAGTCAATCTTCCACCCAGAAAAAAAATTTTGGAGCTTAAATTTATTCAATAAAAAATTGTGTTTACTTAATTTTATACATAAAAATTAAATATACAAATTTTGATTTTAGGTTAATTTAAACCTGACCTCAAAGAAGTCATTAGTATTCGTGCATTTCCTGAATTTTTTCTGGGTATAATATGGCACCTGTAGCCCTCTAGAAGGAAAGACTAAGTAATAATAGTTTTGAACAAAATAGCATGAATTTGTTTTAGTAACTTGAGTATTAGTGTAGTATCACCAATAGCTGTCATGGTACAATGTAAATGTATATAACTCAGCTTTAAGAAATCATAGGTTACTGCTCTAAACATGCCATGAAAGCTCTTTTTCCATTCTTTGAGATTATAAGAGCCAATAAGGCTTCCAGTTCATCACAAATTTGTGTAGAGATGAGAACAAAACAAAGTGATAAAAGCTTCGTTTGGTGATATGTTGCTAAAAAAAATGGTGTTTCTGAAGAACTTCCACAATTACAGTTATCATTTTTCTTTTTAAAGCTTGCTTTATCATTATAATTTATTTGAATTATGATATTGGAGCATGACAGAAAAATAAATATTTCTGTGGAAAAAGACAAACTAGACTTAAAACTTAATTAAGTCATTTTGCACTTGACTGTATCAAGTTTTGATTTGCTGACAAGGTCTATTTATTAGACTTTATCAGCTTAAGTAAAAGCCTGAAGGGCAAAGAAAATCATTGAAAATAAATGCAAGAAAAATATATAATTGAGTACAAAATGAGTTTAAAACTAAGCACATATATTAAATGAAATATTTTGATTAACAATTTCAAAAAATTTGGCTTCATTACAATTTTGGTATGGTAAAAAATAAGTTGTTTTTAGTGTACATCAGTGACTGTACAGAGAGTAAAACTGTACACATTGTTTTTTGAATCAGAACAAAGATAAAATTTATGGTTTTATAAAATACAAAGTTTACATGAAAGTTTTAAAAGAATGTTGGAAGACTTTAAAATCAAAAGTTAACACATTACACAAAAGTAAGCATTTTTAATTCTTTCTTAAAAAACATGTCACAATAAAATCTGAAATTTCAAAGCTGCAAATTCATACAAATATCACAAAGTTAAAATATTTTACTTATAAAAGTTACATAATCTGTAGAAAGTAATTCAGAAGTTTCAAAGTATTTCATCCAGTAGTTGTTTTTATAATACAATAAAACAAATTATACAACAAATGCATCAACTATGACACCATAAAAAAATTACACTTAGAACTATATAAGTTGAACAACTTACGTCAAGTCAAATAAAACACACCAGGTACTATTTACAATATAGCTAGAAATTTAAAGGTCAGTAAGACTATTGGGAAACATATGACTAGACTATTTGCAAACATCAAATTAGAAACTCAATACATTTTAATAAACAAATAAACTTCAAACAGTTTTTTAATTATTTAATTTTTGCTCCCAGAAAGATATCTATCTCTATAAAGTAAAATATATCAAGTTATGGTCTCCAGAAATTATTTTCTTGTTTCAGTTAGACAGAACAAAAAGAGAATGAAAGTAAACAAAAAAATTCAACTTACTGTGCCACAGAGAAGAGCATAAAGAATTACTCCACAGCTCCAGATATCCACTTCTGGACCAGCATACAACCTTGTCAATATGAGATAATTTCTTTTAATGTTATCACATAAGCACATATTTTCAAGCTGCCTGCCAATCCACTAGATACCAAATTTATCCTCATTAAAAATATTTCTATATATTCACTTATCAACTAACACATAAAATAAAGACACAAAAATAAAACATTCATGTCATCCACACTTGTTTGTGACATTAAATTACTCATGCTGATAAACTTTCTACAACAGTATTAAAAAATACTTTTCTTATCAAAATAATAATATATTTAGTTTCAGAAAGCTCATATGGAAAATGAAAGTTTATGAATTCTAGTATTTTAGCTGTCAATTTGAAAACTTTATCTCAGCTTACAGACAACATTGTCAACAAACGTTTCTCTAAGCAACAACAGTCCACATCTAGCCTTCAGATGTAATTAATCTGTTTGAACCTCTTATAAGAGTGGTTAAATCTAAATCCATGCATTTCAGATAAATCATTATGACAAGTGTATCAAGGCCATTCTGCTGTTTACAAACAAGAGGGCTTTACTGGAGAGATAAAATAGGTATTCAACTTGGGCAAAAATTTGAAAATAATTTTTACAGAAGAATTAATTTTTCTTGGTTGGTTTATATTTATAATATCACCTTCTTTGTTATGTTTACCATCTGAGAGCACATATGCTGTTGTTACGTAATGGGATGGTGAGAAAACAGAATTCAGTTTCTCTTCGTATACAGAAGTTTTTCAGTGTTTAAGGAAGTATGTAAAATAAATACATTCCAAAAATAAGAAAAACAGAAGTTTATAAAAACATACTGGAAATTGGCCCACTGTGATATATAAGTGAGGCACAAGCTTAACAACCTATAATACTTTTTTCTCAGGTAGTAAAAAAATTAAAAACTAAAACCATTCTTATAAAATAATTTTCAAACTTGTAAAAAGTGCAAGACTATATAGGGTACTTACACAAGAAAAAAGAAGGCACAGTTTTCAACAGAAGGTTGGGGTGAACCTATCCTTGATTTACAGCAAGATTTCAAAGTCAATTTATCTAACCATTTCAAGACGGGTCATAGGTGAAAGGCCATGTCACCTCGTTTGTTGACTCGCATTCAAATTTTATTGAAGTACTATTTCATGAATTTATGTCAATAACCTTGTTATGAAACTGTAGATTATAATTCAAATTTTAGAACTATACATTACTCAATTTCTTAATTTAAAAGTAAATATTAAAAAAACACAGATAAACATTAGATGTTTGTGAAGTCAAAATACTAAGTCTATGATTTTGTACCAATTAGAAACTCAAATTACAGATATTGACAAACTAGAATATAAAATAAGAAGGTCTTATCTTTTCTATTTCCTGAGATATTGCTCACGTAATAAATCAAACACAGTGGCACCCCACCCACCTCTTTCATTTTTGGAAATGATCCCTTATATACACTTACTTCTATAAATGAATAACAAATCAGAAGCTCAGAATGTCCCCCTAGTGGTTTTCTCAGCATTTCTAATGTGGCTAGCACCATTTCTTTCTTTTGAACTAAGATTTCAATGAGGTAGGTTGTGTCGTTAGTCTACTCGAACTTATTTCAAAATAGCAATAATCTATATACATATATAATGTATAATAATTG
>NW_013670728.1:38429-40900 GCF_000517525.1 Limulus polyphemus | reverse complement strand
GTGACTGTATTTTACAAAATATTAGTCAACTAAAACACAGCCAAGTTACACTGTACAGACCAAAGGTCACCTTTATGTTATTTGATACGGTAACATGAGTGCACGTGAGCCGCGTCATTGTAACTTCTGTATTGTTAGGCAGGCATTGGTGAAAGGTCAATATAATAAAAACAATAAATATATATAAATGTATAATGTTACGAGATTTAAGTTGTTTCATCTAAACATTTATGTTTTCGTGTTATAACTTGTGTTCATTCTAGAATGAAAGAGCCATAATTTATGTTTATTTCTTTAAGATTTAAGTTGTTTCATCTAAACATTTATGTTTTCGTGTTATAACTTGTGTTCATTCTAGAATGAAAGAGCCATAATTTATGTTTATTTCTTAGTTTTTTATGGTGGTTGTGAGATCATTCAAATCTACCGAACCCGTACAGAGATTGATTACTGAAAATAACAGATAAAATATAAAGTTTTTCTTAAGAAACGCTTGATAACTATCTGGACATTACAAAGATCTCTCACGTGAAATTTCAAAATTTTCTGATGCATAAAAGTATTTTTAATATTAAAATGAAAATTAATTTGCAGGATAGACAGGCAAGATGTGAAAAGAAAAAAAAAAGGCATGAAAGAAACATTGCTTTACGAACCTTATGACTTAACAAAAAAATTAGATATTTTGCATATGAAAGCATTGTAATGTTTACTAATAATATGCCATATTTCGTTAACATTCGCTTTTTCATTTAAAAGTTATAGCATGAAAACTATAACAAGCACAAAATGGTTATGAGCTCATCACATTGACTGACCCCATACTGAAAGAGTTAACAACATTGTCAGTCAACATGCCCTTAAATCTATAGAAGTAAGCTTTGAGCAACTACAAAAAGGCAGCTTATTATTCAGTTTCCTGCACTGCACTGTTGACTTGTCAAAACTTAACTCAAGAAACTTGCTAAAATTCTGTCTGGATCTTCATGTCTGACTTTACCTATCAGTCACTAGTGAAGAAAAAACCCTTTCTCTCTCAAATTAATTACAGCCTATCCACTGTAACATTTGCTCAAACTTTATGAAATAGAAATCAATGTGTAGACTTAATTTATAGTTCTATTGTTTTGTTGCATCATTAAATTTGACAAGAGTAGTAACATAGTTAGTGAAGGGCCTGTGTGCACATCCACACCTAGGATGAGGGGCTAGAAAACTATCTTACTCACCTGCACTGTTCTGCAGACTCAGCTTTTTGTTTATTCTAAAATTAGTCAATCAATTCTAGATTAATTTTACAATATCTAGCCAAAGATCATTGAGGTTTGTATCAATGTCAAATATTTGCATATGTTACACTCATACAAGCTGGTTTTTACTACTGATATCAGATAATTGAAACAAGATAGTTTTGTACTACTTGATTATATGTACTTTTCAGTTTATTACAGCTGTTTGAAAACCTTAAGAAAATTTCAATGAAAATAAAACTAACATCTGATTAATTCAACAGAAACTTTGTACTCACTTTCCAGAGATGACTTCAGGAGCAGCATAATTGGGTGAGCCACAGCTAGTACGAAGAAACTCACCATCCATCATCATATTGGAGAGACCTGCACAAAAATCACATATCATTTAATAATTAAACAAGTCTTACAGATATTAAACCACTGTTAATATATTTACTTGCACATAAAACCATACTTGTAATATCCTGATTACACTTAGCATATATATTTAGATTTATTTTTAAATAATGAGAAATATTAAAAATAAATATCACTTGATTCACAACAAGTCACTAAATTATACGAGTTCTGTAGAATGCCATCTATCATCAGTAACTTTGAACAAGGTCAAATGGACTAAGACTAAGCCTACAATAATGGTTTTTGTCCAACCAGCAATGATGTGAAACCATTTTATATTTCTACAATACAAAAATTGAGCCCCTTGTAAAACTTTTAAAAAAGAATAACCGTAGAATCACTTACAAATAATCAAACATCATTAAAAATAACTTCAAATAAAGCTACACTAGAAGGCAAAAAACAAAAAGATATATATTATACCATGCTAATCCTGTGAAAAAGATTATGTAGGTAAAACTGGAAGAAGTGTTAATATGAAAATTCCTGAACATAAATATATATATATATATGTATCAAATATAGAAACATAAGCAACGCCATTTTTCTATGAGATTCTGGCCATCAAATCAATTGGAAATCAACACACAAAAAGAATAACTACATAAAAAGAAGAAATATCAAATGTTCTTAATCAAAAGCCTGTCTAATTTCAATACCTCCTAAGTTCATTTCAAGCAAAATCACTTTTCTGACCACGTGTCCTTTACCCTTTCGAGACGGGTCATAGGTGAAAGGCCATGTCACCTCATTTGTTGACTTGCATTCAAAATTTTATTGAAGTACTATTTCATGAATTTATGTCAATAACTTTGGTAT
>NW_013670728.1:26817-37630 GCF_000517525.1 Limulus polyphemus | reverse complement strand
GTATATATAAAACCTAAAAAAAATATTTTGTTTCATATCCTCTACGTGCAAAATTTTTAAAGGCTCAGCAACCTACATCAAGCGGTAACCGAGTACAAAAGTCATAACAAGAGATAATTGTTTGCTTTATTTTTTTTTATTTACTGTCCTATGTTTTAGGAAAAATAACTAAGAACTTATTTCAAATAGCAATAATCTATATACATATATAATGTATAATAATTGAATTGTGACTGTATTTTACAAAATACTGGTCGACTAAAACACAGTCAAGACAAGTTACTTTGTACAGACCAAAGGTCACTTTTATGTTATTTGATACGGTAACATGAGTGCACGTGAGCCGCATCATTGTAACTTCTGTATTGTTAGCCAGGCACAAGTGAAAGGTCAATATAATAAAAATATTGTATATATATATATAAATATATAATGTTATGAGATTTAAGCTATTTTGTTTTATGTTTTAGTATTATAATTTGTGTTCATTCTCAAATGAAAGAGGCATAATTTATGTTTATATCCTAATTTTTATGGTGGTTGCGAGATCAGTCAAATTTACCGAACACGTACAGAGATTGATTACTGAAAATAACAGATAAAATATAAAGTATTTTCTTAAGAAATGTTTGATGACTATCTGGATATTATAAAGATTTCTCATGTGAAATTTTAAAATTTTCTGATACATAAAGGTTTTTTAATCTTAAAATGAAAATTACTTTGCATGATAGATAGACAAGATGTGAAAAGAAAAAAAGAGACATAAAGACTTAATAAAAAAAATAGATATTTTGTGTATGAAAGCATTGTAATGTTTACTGATAAATTGCCAAATTTCATTAAGATTTGCTTACTAATTTAAAAGTTATAGCATAAAAACTATAACAGGCACAAAACGGTAACGAGGTCGGTCCCAGTGACCGAGCCCAGGTTGAAAGAGTTAAGGGAATTTCAAGTGATCAACTTTCCTGGCCCAGAAAAATAAAAAAAGAGAATGAACAAATGTATCAAAACAAGTTTCTCTAATTTCAAGTCTTCCAATAGCTTGTTCCATTTATTTTATTTTTCTTCACTAATTTTTTTAACTGCTACACAATATTGTGTTCTTTCATTATTCTCTAAATCTACTTAGAATCAGAATTTTAAAGTAAATTTGCTACTTTACCAGCATAATCAGATAGTGGAAGAATAATTTACCAAAGTCTGCAATCTTTACATTAAGACTGCTGTCTAACAGGAGGTTTTCAGGCTTCAAGTCACGGTGTACAACCATATGCCTGTGACAGTAATCAACACCAGAAATAACCTGCTGGAAGAACCTACGTGCTTCAGACTCCTTTAACTGTAATATAAGAATGTTAATATAAAAGACAGTATTCCATGTCATAGTCTTGTATGCCAGAATTACAACTTTCAAATAAAGTCTTACAATGTCAAGACTAATTAATTTCTAATATCTAAAATTCACATCCTTGATGTTACTTTGCTGATTCTTAAATTAGTAATTAAGAGGGTTAAGAAGACATTCATCAAATTTATACTCACTTTACCATGCTTGACAATGTAATCAAACAACTCTCCACCAGACACAAACTCCATGATCATAAAGATGTCAGTTGGAGTGCTTATCACCTGGTACCTGAGTTAGGAGACAAATTTTCTTATGTCAAAATATAATTCAACATAGAAATGATAGCAGAGCAAACTTTCATAGAGATGAATTATTGAAAAGTAACACAACATCAGCAAACGAGCTTGGACGTGCCACATGAGTTAGGTATACTTTGCACTTAATAAATACTTACATCCCTAAGAGTGTTTCTAAATAAGATTCATCAGAAGCGAATTTGCCTTGAAACAACTTTCCACAAAATGTGGAAGTAAATATAAGTTACTTAAACTGTTACTAAACCAATTTGGCAACTAAATTGAAGCTACAGATGTAAGAAACAAATGTAGAATTATTTTCTGAATCAAGACAATAAATATACATTTTAGGAAGGGATTTTTGTGATAAAAAAATTACTTTAAACACATGTATTTAAAATCTATAGTGTCTTAAACATATACTTAAATATTTTACCTTTAATAACTCCATAAAAGACTAGAGTTGTCTTATAGTTATATAATTATAGTATTTAAATGTCATTTAAGAACAATTAATAAAATCTACATGTAAACAGAACATAAACTATTTTTCACACCCTTAACATTCTTTAAAGAACTATTATAATGATTCACAATTGAGGCTTCCAGTTTACAAGAAGGAAGTTTTACTATACAAAACTAAACTATTAAAATAATGTGTCATAAAGTGACTCACCTTTAAATTGGGTAAGAGTGAAATAATAAAAGCAACAGTAGTTAAACACTATGTTGCCGAGTTACTTACAGCTTAATGATGTGAGGATGTCGAAAAAGTTTGAGATTCTGGATTTCCCTCCTGATCTTTCCGACGACATCAAGATTTTTTATTTTCTGTCGGTTAAGGATCTTCACAGCTACTTTGTGACCAGTAAGCTGATGGCGAGCAGCTAGAAAACAAAACGAACATTACAAGATTCCACAATCAAAAAGAAAACACTGTCACCAAAATATGGAGCTTATTAATGAAACATATTTGTGTATCAAATCAAACCTCTAGTTAGTATGCAAGTACCAGGTTAATTTTATGATTCGAAGGTAAATTACCAATGAGATCATAGAAATACTATTTATGAATGTATAATTTACTTTATAATCCAAAATTCACCCTGCAATAAATAATTTAGTTTTAAGATAACATTACTTAATATTGTTATAAGTTACAAGATTGGTGTAGATCATACAGGTTGTAAAAATTAAATCACTGATTTTAGTAAGTGATAATCACAAACTGTATATTGTAAACCACTAATAAGGAAACTCAAATGTATCCCAGATGTAGAGCATGCCAAATGGGAAAATTAAGTTAAACATATAGAAAAAATTATGAATCTTTTTATCATGAACAGCAGTAACACACCTATGTATAGCTGGGCAATTAGTGAGATTTGATAATCATTTAATTATCAGACTTATTAATCAATTACATTCAACTAATCGATTATTCTCATACAAGACTTGGACAATAAGAATAATCAATAACAGTAATAACTGGAAACACTAATTTTGATTACTTTCATGAGTTGTGCTAGTAATCTATTAAGCTGAATAACTTTGAATTAATTTAAAAAAAAATAAGAAATCATTATAGAATTATTTTAATAATTTGGGTAGTTAGAGTATTGAAAACAGTAATGATTGGAAACCCTGATTTCAGTTAATTGATTATTTTTGTGATATTAATCAATTTAGCCCTATGTGCATGGATGGGATTCAAAATGTGCATGCCACAACATTTTAAACTGTGCCAATCACAATGGTATTATGTATTTGATGACAAGAGTTATCAACTATCTATTTTACCCTACAATGCTGATTTAGCAACAGTTCATGGTAAAGGAGAGTACACACTAGACATATACAGGGATACCAAAAAAAAACTGTAGATATGTATTTCCAAGGTTCTATAGGTTGCACAACTGCAATATGCAAACTATGTGATGGACAAAAGTATTTTTATTTAGCCTTTACATGAATATCACCTTGTAAAGTTTGAGTGAGAATGATATCATCAATTCACAGACATGTCTTGAGTAAAAATACTTCTGTAACACATTTGATTTCTTGTGTACAACAGAATTTTATGTTTTTTCAAAACTTTCCATATTATATGTAGATACAAACAGTAAATTCAGCATTATAGTCAATATTCCTTTTCCTATACAGGGTTGGTCCAATGGACTGAGCCCATGCATATTCAGATAATTATAACTTTTAATAATCCATTATTTCAAGTGACACTAATTGATGTAGTTGAAGCCCATAATTAATCACTTATATTAATTGAGTTAATAGCCCAGCTCTATACCTAATTTCAACATGTCAAGGTGGCAAAGCATTTTTTTTTTATAAACATGTTAGAAACTTTCAAAACATAGTTTGAAAAAATCTGGAGTTTGAGTGGACAGTGCCATGTTTAAAACAATCTGGCAATGACATTTTTAACAGCACTGTCCACTGTTTCATCTTCAAGTCCCCAAAGTTTCAATGACAGTGTGGCATTTGAAAAATGTTTGGGTGACATTTTCAACAGCACTGTCCACTGTTTTATCACTTTAATAAGTTAAAATAAGAATCATATTTTAATCATTATCGCTTTAATAATTTAAAGAAAGAATCATATTTCAATCATTATCGCTTTAATGATTTAAACTAAGAATTATATTTCAATCATTATCACTTTAATGAGTTAAAATAAGAATAATACTTCATTTATTACCACCATACTATAATCACTATCACTTTAACTAATTGAAAGAACAAGCATATTGTAAGGAATATCATCAGGTGTCAGTATTTACATTTCGTAACTAATTTACTCGAATTGTATACTTGTAGAATATACAAAGTCCTAAGCAACCTTTACATCCAGATATACATGTACACAAGCAATATTTATAAGGAGAAGGGACTAGAAGTATGTATGTCTCTATAACAGATAACAGGCAGTTTTTCGACCTATATAACACACACACACACACACTGTAAGTACAGTACACAAGTTGGCTATTAGCCAATCTATATATCTATCATTTTCAACACTGAGACTTGGTAAACAAACAGGTACACCAACTTATAGTGAGTCTTTTTTAATGATCCAACTGCACTGATTCATATCAGTATACTGCGCAAAGATTAAAAAGTACAAGGTGGAAAACAAACTTTAATTCAAGATCCATAGTGACACATAGATGAACCAGATTAAAAAAAAACATTCTTAAGTTATTGCTTTTTATTCATAAGCAGGTACTTTTTCACAATCTTGGGCAGCTCTCTTCAACTAAAATATGATTTGATTAATGGAGATGCAATGTTTTACTTATAGGGCATGCTTTTTTTAACATCCAGCAACCATTGCTTGTTTTGAAATGCAATAATACAAAAACATGTGTAAGGTTCTGATACTGAATAATGATCAGCTGTAGTGAACAATGTTTACTTTTTTTAGGATGTTCTACCTATAACAATGTGCGTGTTTTTTATAGTAAAGCTACAATGGGCTATCTTCTGTGGCCACCGAGGAAAATCAAACCCCTGATTTTAGCATTATAACTCTGAAAACTTACTGCTATAATAGTTTTTGAAATTTTTATTGCATACTTACCACTTATATTTATACATACTTAAGACAAAAGAACATTTTATGTGTGCATTTTTTTAACTTGTTACACAAACATTAATGACTTATCTTTAAGTCTGCTTAGTATTATAGATGAGTTCACCAAAACATTCAACTTGAGCTGTTTATCACTATTCATTATACCCAGTTGGTGTTTACCTATGGAACATCCTCCTACAGGTTGTGTTTTTATAGAAACAGATCTTATACTGCGTGCTTTAAGCATGGCTAACATATTTACGGGTGTACACAAGGCTTAATCAATAAGGCTTGTTACAGATGGTGTTCATAAACTATTTTGCTTTTAAGTTCATAAAAAAAAAAAGTAGGTCAAACTTCTGTACAAAACTTTCACCACTACATAACTTACATCTGATAATTTAGATCCTTGACCTACATTGCACTGGTATGAAAAGTGGGTGCAGTGTCTGTATCAATACAGATCATCTATAGTTCCAGTGGAAATACATATATAAAATCAAACATGAAACTTCCCTGACATGTTCACAAAATTCAGATATACACATACTAAGTAGTGTAAGCATTTCAAATTTAGCTACCACTTTTATCATGATCTTAATTTAGTAATTATCACCAAAACTTAATGTTTTGTAACAGTACACTATTCTGCATATAATTTATTTTTTCTTTTTTGGGGGGAGGGGGTAGTAGATCCACATTAAGAGAACTGAAGTGTGATTTAATATCTGCAGTACAGAAGTTGTCTCAAGATCAAACATGCTTGTATTACTTAACTTAGTATTTTGAAATGGATACACACATTAGGAAACACTGATTTCAAAAATAAAATTATATGTAATTTACAATACAAAGCAGATTCAGTAAATATTAAGTACAGAATAAACTGAACTTGAATAACAAAGAAGGAAACCACAAGAGAACAAATAAAATCTTTATTAGTACAATAACAAAGTTTTGCTGTGTCTACCTAGACTGGTCAATTCATATTTACCATATAAAGTAACTGCAGGTGGCTGCTGGAACAAGTAGGATGCATGACTATATTAAGAATAGCAACAGGAATCATAATACCACTCTTTTAAGTCAAACAGTCCTAGTGTGGTATTCCTCAATCCTAGATTGCTTAAGCTAATGATCAATCCCATTATACATTTTCAAGGGAGACAAACTCTCAATTCATATTAACTTGTACAAGTGTCTATACCACCCTTTAAAATGAGTACAACCTCATTCTAAAAGTGTCAAGTAAGTATAAACCTTACTGAACAACAGTTGTGGTATACAACTTTTGACTATAAGAAAGGACTTGCACAAATTTATTATCTAAATCTCATTCACAAGATGTCAACTAATTACATACAGAACACCTCAACAAAAACTTAAAATTAGAAAAATTATTTAAATATACCTAAATAAGGATATATTCTTTCTAGTTATGTAACCATGAAATATTGTATTTCTTATGCAATTACAACTCAGCAACCCAACAATTTCAGCAATAACAGGATATGCATACAAGCTGTTCTATACATTGTCACTATGAAATAGTCAGGCCAAAGATATTATTGATGCTAAATAAAGCACAGTAATTTTTTATAACTTTATTATAAGCATGTATACTTAATAACATCTAGCTCAGAATCATGTAAAAGGAAGCAATCATGTTTCTTTATTTAAAAAGTACTTAAACACAAACCAAAAAAAGTAATAATCCAAAACACTACTTGATTATTTTTGTGACATTAATTGATTTAATTGTAAGTTCAATTAATCGATTATTCTATGAGACACTAACTGATGCTTATAGGTAATCAATTATAAATGATTAAATGAATTAATCACCCAGGTTTAATTGTTATCAAGGTATTGAAGAGTGGTATAAGCACTATACTGTTTATGTTGCTCAGATGAAAAGCCATAAGCCTCACTAGGGGAAACTCCACTTGAGAAGTAGCTCCTCATTTCTGAGAATAGCTGATCCTCATCTAAACTTATAATAGCAATTAATATATGCTGGTCATTACTGACTGTTCATCAAGTAGGCTGAAACTTATCTACTGGTTACCATCTCAGTTCACAAATGGTGAGATGAACATTAAATAGCACAATGTAAAGCATATGGAATATTCAAAGATTATGAAGCTAACTCTAACAACTAGTTCTTTCGAAATTTGTTTAAGGTGTTAGGTACAGTGAATATGCACACTTCATCATGCCATCCTCAGTTTGATGGTCTGGATAAACAAGTTGTCTAGACAGTCAAGCATACACTAGCAGAGTTTGTAAATTACAACTGAACTGACTGGGATGAACACCTGCCATAAATTATGATGGGATGTAAAGTAACAGAGAAACAGTTAACTGAACTTACTGGTGTTTAGCCATTAAGTACAGCTCCAAGTAGGTGTGATATATGGTCCAATTCTCAGTACAAAAGTGCCACAATGTTCCCAGGTATATGTGAAGTAACTAAGGTCTTATTAGTTGAGACACATGAACTTGTTCATCAACAGATGAAAACAGACGTAAAAGACCTTACATTAAGACAGAAAAATGACAATTGTTTGAGCATGGAGACATGGGTTGTCTTATTGAAATCACAGCATGTATTTTTAATTCATCATTACATAGAAATCTAATTAACAACTAACTAAACAAACTTAAATGGAAAATAATAATAATAATTTTCTTACAAATAGTGGTGTTCTAATTTACTATGACAATTTGAATATTATTTCCAATGAGAATATTTAATGTAGCAAGAGAGTTCAGCAGCGTTTGTAAGCTTTTCCAACTGCATTTCGTTAGTTACGAGAATATTTGTACTATGTCGTTGCTCAGCTGTTGTTCTTTTAAAATAACTTCAAAATTATCTTTCTTTAGTTTTCAGATGTATGTTCTCGCGAAACACGATGTTTTCACTGTTTATCGATCACCCCTGCGAGGAAAGCTTTACTTCAGAAGTTGCTAACAAAATTTAGTAGTAACAGCAGTAGTAGTAATAGTGCGGATATACCGAGGGCAACAAGGAAGACAAAATCGAAAATTAATACATACTAATAAACATACGACACTAAAAATGTTGCTGATTAGATATCTCACTTACTTTTCACTTTGCCAAATGTCCCGACACCAAGCGTTTCACCGAGTATATAATGGCCTATTTTAACTAGAGGTTGAGCTGATGCTCCTGTCGCTTGAGCTTTCTCCGCCATTTCTATGTAATGAATAGATGGCGCATGTAACTCAAAACACAGAAACTGCGTAGAATAATTCATCTCGAGATATATGATTTTATTTTATTTTGAAGTTTCCATACTTTTTTCAATTTTTAATAGTAAATGGCAAATTGTTTGAAAATTAAATTATAATACGAGTTAAAATTAAGCAATACTAGTGTTGTTCTCTAAAAATAATATAAGATACATGAAAATTACTACCGTAAATGAAAGTTAAAAACAAATGCTCTAAAAATTATAGTTATCTTAAAGAGAAATTAACTACAGAAATAGCAACAGTATAGTATTTTAATCTCAACTTTTACGAATTTTTATGCTTTAATTTACTTTTAAAATGACACAAAATTTAAAAAATGTGTAAAAATAAGCCAATCAATGAATAAATAATAGAATATAGAGTAGTTAGAATGCACGTCCAATAGTAGGTCCGTGGTAAGTTCCAGACTTTGACTTCAATGCTTAAATCTGGGGTTCATTTCCCCGCGGTGGACAAAGTACATATAACCTATTGGACAAAGTACATATAACCTACTGTGCAGCTTTGCTCTGAAAGCAACAACAATATCAAAATTCACAATGAAACCACATGCATATAATTATGGCATAAATAAAAAGTTAAAAAATATTCTGAAAACTATAGAATTCCACCTTTAAGTACAACAGATATAAGATGAGCAAATTTTACTTTAGTTTAATTTTACTATAGTTTGTTTAGATTATTAAGAATCTTATACAATTTTGTAAATTATTATCAAATATAATATCAACTAGCTTCATCTGTTATCTAATTGATAACAAAAAAGTGGAAACTTGTACCACAGAAAAAAAAGACTCATGACAAATAGACGTTTTAATTTTACATATCTTAGAATTGGGGTGCACTTTCTCTGGTGATTTTAAACTTGAAAGTTTCCTCTTTTCTATTTTCAGCTTAATCGTATCACAGTTTCTTTAAATGTATTTAGTTCTATTTATTCGTTTCACATTTTCCGCTAATTTCACAAGTTAATTTGAACTTGTTGATATAAAATACCTTATTCTGAGTGCTTTCATAGTTTTCTTAGATAAAAATCCCGATATAAGAGAGCCTTCAGAAATAGCATAATATCACTCTTCAAACATTATTAGATCTACTACCTCAAACATTAATCTGTAGTGAAATATCTACTACGCCTAATCTGTAACGTTTATTAGACCTACTTGCATTGGTTTTAACACTTATTTTATGTATTACCGCAGTATTAACAATGCTTCTTCT
Organism: Limulus polyphemus; assembly: GCF_000517525.1. Lineage (NCBI taxonomy): Eukaryota > Metazoa > Arthropoda > Merostomata > Xiphosura > Limulidae > Limulus > Limulus polyphemus. The sequence goes on along the minus strand of NW_013670728.1, from coordinate 27,885 downwards.
GGGGCTTTAAAGCTTACCAAAATGTATGCTAGTTATACTCTATTAAAAAGTAATTTTATGTTAGTTATTTCTTTATCTGTTCCACAGTCCTCAAGCTGCCTAGAAACTGTATCGTAGCGTTGCTAAAAGCATATTTCAATAAAATTAACTTATTTATTGAGCTTATTACTTCTTCATCTTTACTTATAATGAAGTAAATGGTTTTGTAAACATCTTGAGGTCATAAGCTTGGACATATGTCCTCTAGGCTTACTCGTGTACCGTGTATAATACAGTTTATAGCAACTTCTTGAATATATTGTTATGACAGTGGAAGTCACGTGACACTGGTAACACTTGATGAGTTTCTAGAAGAATCATGACTGATCCTGACAACTCTAGTGTTTGCCAGACGCCCTCTATTTTTGTATATAAGCTGGCAAATAAAGCGGAGATATAATTGCAGATAGGGAGATATAGAGACAGATAATCAAGTCAAGTGAGCGGTAGTGACCGTAAGTAAAGTGCGTGAATCGTTGTGAATTATAGCGTGTGTTTAAGTTAAAGGGACTGTGGAAATTAAGTGTATTGCAAAGTTGTATTGAGAAAGAATAAACTAGTTTTATTTAAGAAAGGACTTGTATCGCTGAAGTTCTTCGGAAATAATTTTTACGGGAAATTAACAAATGACCAGAGATGTAGCAAATTGGTGTCAGAGAGTGGGACAGAAAAGAAAAAAAAAGAAGATGGAAACGAGAAGTGGCAAATAAAACTACAGCTTAGCAGATTTGATGGCAGCATAAGAAACAAGAACAACGAGAAAATAAACAAGAGAGAGATTACAGCAGTGGTTGGAGGAGAAAGAAAAGAAACAAGAAGAACGAGAAAAGAAACAAGAAGAGAGACAGCAGTAATGGGAAGAAAACCTGCAACAGTGGCAGCACGAACAGCAAAATAAACAAGAGAGACTACAGCAGTTGTTGGAGGAAAAAAAGAAACAAGAAGAACGAGAAAAGAAACAAGAAGAGAGACAGCAGTAATGGGAAGAAAACCTGCAACAGTGGCAGCACGAACAGCAAAATAAACAAG
>NW_013670728.1:24734-25939 GCF_000517525.1 Limulus polyphemus | reverse complement strand
GATAATTTAACAGAAGGACATCTCGGAGTTAAGAAGACATTGAGGCACCTTCGACAAAGATTTTACTGGATAGGTATGAGGCAAGAATGTGAAAGAATGCTGCAGGACATGCAGTACATGTTGTGCTAAAAGGGGACCCAAGCATAAGGGACGTGCTCCAATGAAGTTATATCAGGTTGGCTCACCAATGGAAAGAGTAGCCATTGACATTGCTGGTCCTTTGCCCCAAATTCGTGCTGGAAACAAGTACATTTGTGTGGTGATTGATTATTTCACCAAGTGGCCTGAGGCATATGCAATACCAAAGCAGGAAGCTACAACTGTAGCTTCGGCTATTAGTGATTTCTTCTTCAGATTTGGTATGCTATATGAACTGCATTCGGATGAAGGCCGTAACTTTGAATCAGCTGTTTCATGAATGCTGCAAGTTGTTTGGCATACGAAAGACTAGGACAACGCCACTTCACCCACAGTCTGATGGGATGGTAGAAAAGTACAATTGGACAGTTGGACAGGAATTGGCAAAGTTTTGTAATAGCCGCCAAGATGGCTGGGATGTTTTACTCCTTCCACTGTTGATGGCCTTTATAACAGCAGAGCATGAAGTCACTGGATACACTCCAGCAAAGTTGATATTTGGTCGGGAACTTTGGTTGCCAGTGGATCTTTTATCAGGACGCCCACCTTAAGAAGAGGTGCCTGAAAATGTGTCAGAGGTCGTGAAACTGTTATATGAAAGGATGGATGATATTCACCATCAAGTGCATTCAAACTTGAAAACGTCTGCTGATTCCATGAAGCTATGTTATGATAAGAGATCTACTGAAACAAGGGAAGTCTCCTAAGTTGTCTTCTCCATGGGAAGGCCCATATGACATAGTGGATCGTCTCGCAGACGTGACTTTCCGGATAAAATGTGGTCGGCGAGGTAAAGCAAAAGTGGTGCATGCCAACAGGCTTTGGCGTTATCACGGTCCAGGACATTTCAGTTGGAATGAAGTGAACAACGGAACAAATGACGCTGCTGAAGACGTATTACCTGAAAAAGCCACTGTCGAAGAAGAAACTCTGTTTGGTTTTGAGAAGGGAAACAGTGAAGCTCTTGATGAAGTTACTACCACTGATGTGACTGTTACCAATGATAAGATGTTTTCTGATGAAGCAGTTGAACCCCACTTGAAGCAGAAACCAACGAGATGGAGACC
>NW_013670728.1:12994-23761 GCF_000517525.1 Limulus polyphemus | reverse complement strand
ACTTTGTTGAATTTTAATTTTGTGTTTGTTAATTGTTTATTAGTTTAATGTAAGTGGCTATTGTTCGGGTCGAACAAAACTAAGGAAGGGGCAGTGTTACGACAACGGGGGTCACGTGACGCTAGTAACACGTCATATTCTCGAAGGTTCGTGAAGTTGAAAATATAGATGTGAAACAATGGTTTTAAATCATGATACAAAAGGCTAGTAACACGTCATATTCTCGAAGGTTCGTGAAGTCTCATCACCCCTCCGTCTTAGACTGTGTAAAAGTTGTTAACAGTTATGAATTTGAAAATATAGATGTGAAACAATGGTTTTAAATCATGATACAAAAGGCTAGTAACACGTCATATTCTCGAAGGTTCGTGAAGTCTCGAGCTTTTACTAGATATGCGGTAGTCTTGTATATATAAGCCGCCAAGAAGTGACGGCAACAATATGTAATTGAACTGCGGACAGAGAGAGACGTATTGTTGAGTCGAGCACGTGAAACGTTCTTTGTGAATTATAGCGTTTGTTATAGCGTGACTGTGGAAATCAAGTGTATTGCAAAGTTGTATTGAGAAAGAATAAACCAGTTTTATTTAAGAAAGGACTTGTATGGCTAAAGTTTCTTCGGAAAGGATTTTTACGGAAAATTAACAAACGAACACAGAGGCCTAACAATATTCACATGTGGGAATGGTAGGAGTCACACATTGTCGAGTAGTAACGCTAAAGGGATGCCTCATCACTGTTGTGTACGACTTATTATCTCGTATGTTCGAGATGAGACCTTCAATTTTTTATTTGTTATTTTTTTTCACTTTGCGGTTGAAGTTTTATTTTATCACAGTAAGTTACTTGCACTGCGCCCATCGCAGGGACATAATTATGAATTTTAATGTAATAATCCCTCAAGATTTTCGCTTAACTAGCGGAGATAGGTCTGCCTTATAATAATATAAGCCTCGTCTGAATTGTCATTTATTTTTGTATCCCTTCTCATTTGTTAAGATATAGTAATTTATTTATGTAAACACTAGAAGTGTGTTACCAAAAAATAAATAAAAGAATTATTATACATCCTGTGTGACAAGCGAGAATGAACGAACAATAAAAATCAAATAATACCAAGGTAGGAAACAAACTTGCATTTTAGTACTGTTACCAGCGAATCAGTGGGCCTATGGCCCATATTTAAAGGTTTCATCACCCCTCCGTCTTAGACTGTGTAAAAGTTGTTAACAGTTATGAATTTGAAAATATAGATGTGAAACAATGGTTTTAAATCATGATACAAAAGCCAGCTAACTTTATACATTTATTTTCCCATTAACTGAAACTGGGGGAACAAAATTATGATGTACTGTGTACTAGAAATAACAATTAGTGCAGACATGGGGGTTGTTTTTTGAAGTTTATTATCATTTTGTCATTAGCTGACATCATTTTCTCCGAATTCCTCGTCATCCCCAAACCTTCATTTATTGATTGAGAAAGCACATCAATGCGAGAATCTTTTTTTAAACCAAAGTCTGTGACAGCATGTCTATACTTTGTTGTTTTTCTCCTATCATTTTCATACTTTGCTTTCATTTTATTAAATTCCTATGTAAAATTTTCATATTTGTGTTTCATGAATTTGCTTTCTTGATCTTTCTTGTGATACAGTAAAGCCATTTCACGCTTAACGGTACTGCATCCATATAATTAAAACCTTTACACCTTCATTTGTGTGAATCATGAAAGAAATAATTGCTTCATTTGAATGGAGGTATAATTTTTCTCTAACAGCAAATATTTTAGATAATTCCATTGTTAAAAATAGATATTGGCTAATTGCTATTTCTATGCAGTTGTGGTCAAACATTTCTGTGTAAAATGATTTACGTGCTCTAATGTAAATCGATGCCAAATTTCCATGAACTGCTATTTTGCACTTTTCCCGTTTAATAATCATTGCTTTAACCAAATTAAGAATTGTAATTAGTAGGTCTACTTACTTATTACTTAGTTAAAGGAAATTTGACATTGATTTACATTTGAGCAAGTAAATAAGTAAGCCTACTAATTACCGTTCGTAACTTGGTTAAATAAATTAGATTTACATTATAGCAGCAATGATCATTAAACTGAAAAAGTGCAAAATATCAGTTCAAGAAATTTACTTGAACTACTATTTTGCACATTTTCAGTTTAATGATCATTGCCACTATAATGCATATATATAATTTCTTTAACCTAGTTACGAATAGTAATTAGTAAATGCTCTAATGTAAATTAATGCCAAATTTGGGGTCCGCTTTTGGGAAATCCCCGTAAAAGTGTTTTCGTGAAATACCTGAGTTTCCTAAGAGGTTGAATGAAAGGTTTTAACCTTTGTGCAAACCTCGGGGTTGAGACAGTTCTTTTTGGACCATTTAGAAGTTGGTGAATGTGTGTTTTATAGCAAAGCCACATCGGGCTATCTGCTTTGTCCACCGAGAAGAGTTGAACCCCTGGTCTTTAGGGTTGTAAGCCCGTAGACTTATCCACTGTCTCAACGGAGGACGGAAGTTGATGAGTCTAGCAATTTAAGAGGTTATGTAAACCTCAGAACCGAGACGATCCGTTTTGTACCGTATAGAAGTAGGTGCGACTAGCGGTTTAGAAGGAGTTAAGTGACACACACACAGACACCGAATCTTATTATATGGATTTTATTGAATATTATTTTTGATTACGTCTCCACTTGCACACACCTTTCATTAGATGCATGTGATGCTCTTGAATGGTAATAAAGACCTTTGACTTTTTGTTTTATCAAATATTCTAAAATGAACAAATAATAAATGAGTAATTAACCCCAAAATTCACAAACTCGAAAATACACACTAGCTCGAAAAAGAATAGTAAATTTCCCGGAATTCTCTTCATTCAATGCCGCAGGCTTTCTCTGCCAGGCTTATATACTAAAAAAAGAGGGCGTCTCGAACAAACTCGGTCTTCCCGATAATTCATGATCATTCGAGAAATTCATCACGTGACTTCCGCTGTCGTAACAGTAACAATGTCCAACTCTGTAGAAAGAAATCGGTTATTAGAACTGCTTATTATAGGCTACGTTAAATAAAGATCCATCTATTTATAACTATGATCTGAAGTTAACTAATTCAAAGGTAATTGCTATGATAAATTTGGTGAACAGTGTTTCTAATCATTACACTGGAGAGACAACATTTATTGCTCTAGAAGATTCATTTAATCAGCATTATATTGTGTTTAAAACAATTATACAAACAGCTTCAGGCAAAACTGATAACCTCCCTCACACCTACCTATTGTGGATCGTTTCTTATCTAGTTTCTTATGTAAGATATAGAAAATAAGAATAAATTTAGAAGGAACACCTACAAACACAAGGAAGGGAAATAAAACAGCTGCAGAAGATCGTTTGTTTGTTTTGAAGTTAAGCACAAAGCTACACAATGGGCTATCTGTGCTCTGCCCACCACGGGTATCGATACCCGGTTTATGGCGTTGTAAGTCCGCAGACTTGCCGTTGTGCCACTGGGAGGCTGCAGAAGATGGAAATTGTAAATTTATTAGTTGGAAAAAATGAGATATTTTCAACTGAGCAATGCTAAAGAACTGAATTTTTAGGAGAACTAAAAATTATATGAGAACTTTGGAATTCCAGAACTAGGTAGTAACCTATGGCACTTTTCCAATCTTGTCTGCTCTCATATGACATGATACTGAACACGTGACAAACACATTCAAGTAAATAAATTTAATTAAACACATAATTTTTAGAAAATAACTTAAAAGTGAAAATATATTAATAAATGGAACTCTTAAAATCGTGTTTCTTATTGTTTCAATAAATTTTCGGATACATTAATATTATAATGTTGAATAGTCTAAGCTGGCGAAGCATTGAGTTTTTAAAAGCTAACAAAAATAAAAAAGTCTGCAGATGTACTTTATTCACGGTTTTCTTATATAATCATTTAATTATTTCTAATTAGAGGAGTATAAGCAAAGCATTTCTGATGCATTTTTGGTCCATCATGAATCCAGCCCAACTGATGAAGCCTAAAATTGTAAAACACGAAATTAATGCAGAAAAACAGTATTTTCGTCTAGTTTATATTTCGAGAATATCGCTTTGACTACCTGTTTATAGATTCCCCTTTCTAATACACTAACAGGTTTGGAATTATCTTTTAACTAATACCAGTTTCGGTTTAGAAAGTAGGTTGAACTTTTATTGATTATAGCTGAATTATGACTAACGTTCTGAATTGGAGTACACGTTAAAATTTCCAAAACATTTAATAATTGTTAACAAGTAATAAACGATTTTATGTTAGTCACGTAGATTTCACATAGATTTTTCAGTAACAAAAGTATAGTAGAAAAAAATACATATTACACTAAAATAAGTTACAAATATATAAAGGTAGGAAATGTTGTTTAACACAGCATGTTGATAGATAACAATAAAATAAAGAATAAGAGTTAAATTGCAGAAAATAAATTCCAGATATTGTGACATAACTTGACTATAAGTAAATATAGTCTTCTAAGTTTTCTGGGGGCTATGTTTTTGCCTAATAATTTTATAACTTTTAGAGATTAGTTTTTAATAGCATAACATGCGAACAACAAGGAACCATTTGGTCCTTCAAAGTTTCCACACTAACCCTTGAAGGAAGAGTAAAAATTTAAGACCACCCTATAATGACCTGACAGTTAGGGCACTCGAGTTTGCGAGTCGCAAGTTCGAACCCCGTCGCCGAATATAATTGCTTGTTCAGCTGTAGGGACGTTATAATGTCAATCCTACTTTTCGGTGGTAAAAGAGCAGCCCAACAGTTGGCAATGAGTGGTGATGAACTGGTTGCCTTCTCTCTAGTCTGTCAGTTGTAAACTAGGGATAGCTAGTGCAAATAGCTCTCTAGAAGCTTTGCACGAAATTCCAAAAACAAACAAACCCACCCTTTCTATTTCAGGAAATAATTTATTGCCCTTTTAATTAATAAATAATTACATATTGAAGTAAAAAAAAACATTTTGGAACATCTAATACGAATTTGAAAGCCTATTCTCAGAATAAGAAAAATATATATACTGAAAAAGTAACAAAAGATTATACTTCTACGACACTACTCCAAGAAAATGGTAATGATAAAACCTAAGAATTTAAGCTTATAACAGCCGTTTTTCGAAGGCATAAATAAACATTCTTATCATATTTTAATGTTGTATATTATTTTATTTATTTATGCTACTGATGAAAAGTTGTTTATTACCTTAAAAGCTCAGGCTTAGAAAATCAATATTTTGTTCTTAAAACGGAAGTGTGTTTGCTTAGGCTTCATCTCTGCTTAACACAAGCAACTATTTTGATTTATATAAACATACATGGAGAACAAAAATTGGCTTTAAAATCAATTTTATTTCTGTATATTTAATAAATGAGTTAAATATTGATAACAATTATTTGACTTATCTTTCTCACACTAGATGGACACGTAGATGGCTAGTTGTAAGCGTAGTAGACGATGCGCTTTATTTAGGAGTTTTGCTTGTAACGTTTTTTTTTAATTATTTTTTTTAATGGTGCCTTTTACTTTACCCTTACTCAGGAACATTTTGTTAATTTTTTTCAGCCATTATATAATATATATAGTTTAATCCAAATAGACTAAATAATAATAATACGTAAAACCAAAGATATTTTGGAAAGTTTGACTATGAGTGAGTATGACATAGTATAACTATAAGTTATAACTATAACAATAACAGTATAAGAGCCGAACTTGTCATTTGAACTTGTTTTTGATACAGTAGCATTACATGTTATTTATGACACCATTTTTGAATTGGTAACTGTTAGTGTTAACCAGACCGATCTTATTGTAGTAGATGTGTAACATAGAAGTCTTTATTTATATTGCTACACTGCAACCACGACTGCAAGAAAATGGACATATCCAATCTGTGCATTGTTTTATGAAAAGTATCTATTTAAATTTATTATGCCAAATATAAAAATATATAAGTAGAGTATATATATATATTGTTACGACAGCGGAAGTCACGTGACGCTGGTAACACGTCATGAGTTTTTAGAAGGATCATGACTGTTCCTGGCAACTCTAGTGTTTGCCAGACGCCCTCTATTTTAATGTATAAGCCGGCAAATAAAGCGGAGATGATAGCAGATTGAAGAGAGATACAAAGACAGATAATTGAGTCAAGTGAGCGGTAGTGACCGTAAGTAAAGTGTGTGAATCGTTGTGAATTATAGCGTGTGTTGAAGTTAAAGTGACTGTGGAAATTCTATGTATTGCAAAGTTGTATTGAGGAAAAAATAAACTAGTTTTATTTAAAGAAAGGACTTGTATCGCTGAAGTTCCCCGGGAAGAATTTATACCGGAAATTAACAAACTACCAGAAACGTAATAATATCCATTGTACGTTTTTGTTGTGACTATTATGTTAAAAGTAATTAACATTTTACTTGTATGTAAATGCTATAAATACAGAATTTATATAACGCACCATCGTAAGAATAGATGCCAAATTTTTGTGTTTTCATGGTTTCAGGGTGATCTTATTAGACTACAGACTTTTTTGATAAATCTCATTTTATGCTTCTATATAAAAATTTCAGTTGAAAAGTAATCTTCTAATTAATTAAATTAACCAATATTATATGCTGTTGTTTTTTCTTGCTGTGTCTCATTTTCTGTTTTTGTGTAATAATTTCAATTGCAAAGTAATCTTCTAATTGATTAAAATAACCAATACTGTGCGCATTATGCACATTACACGTGCATTCCAGTATTCCATCAATAAATGTTTGTAGATGTACAGGATTCCTTCTCATTCAGAATTTAGTGTAAGACATTTTAGATGTGTTTTAAAGAAGATCTCATTCATTATTCTTTATACTTATATAAAAAGCCCATTAATTTGTCAAGAGCTGGGCAATTTATGGAATTTGATAATTGATTAATTAGCAGACTCATTAATCAGTTACATTTGACTAATTGATTACTCTCATGAGACTTGGATAGTTGGAGTGCCCAAAAATAATAAGAAGAAGAAACACTCATTTCAATTAGATGATTATTTTTGTGAGTCATGACACTAATAGATTAATCTGAATAAACCTGAATTAGTTGAAAATGATAATAGGATAATATAATGACTGAAGTTCAATTACTTGGAATGATTGAAAATAGTATATCTGGGAATATTAATTTTGATTAATTTATTATTTTCATGACATTAATTGTTTTAATTGTACTTATATCTGATCTATTACACTAATCAGTGTAATCGATGCTAATAGGTTAACAAGTTAATTGCTCAGCTCTAATTTTGTGATTAAGTAGATGTGTGCAAATTTTTATATATTTTTTATTAGAGGCCACGTGGTGTAAAAATTAAAAATACTTAGCTTCTTTGCAGGATAGAAACAATTGTACTTAGGCCTGATTTTGTTATTTTTATAGTAACTCAAAAAACAAGCACTTCTTAAAGTATAAATTAGTTTATAATGCTTTTAATAACTGGAAAACAAGTTACACTCTAAAGCAGAGACCATTATGCTGATTATGCTGATTTTTGGTTATAACAGGTAAATGCAAAAAAAAAAAACACCCCAGTATAAAAAAAAGAAGAAATTTGTTTGTGTGTTTTTTTCCAATAAACGCTGGAAATGATTATTTGATTTACATTAATGTCCCCACTTTCATGAGCCATGTGCTCACGAAATATAACCCTTTCCATATGGGCAAGTGTATAATTATTATTACTTTTCATTATCCTACCCAAACTAACTTTAACTTAATACGTTTCTGATTTTTACGTTTTAGTTACTTTTATAAAAACAGATATACTGTGTTTTGTGCATATTATTACTCCCATAAGAGAAATTAGTGTGCAGAAAATATACCGTATATTAGTTTATTCGTTACAGTATTAAAAGTGAACACTCCAAAAAATGCTGATTTTAAGGTATGTACATAAAAGTAAAAATGAAAACCCCAAAAATCACTGATTTTAATATATCTGAATAAAACTGTAAAACACTTAAAAATAAACACAGATTAAAAAAAAAAGGTAATATCATCGAAAAACAGAACTTTTAATGATGCTTATGTTCTCAAGTTATCTGAACAAAATGTTTTTGGGCCTTTATTTGTATACTAACATCTACTTGTGGATTAGATTTTATCCATGTTGAATAATATGCATTTTAATTAAAAAAAAAACAAAAAAACTTTGCATTTATGGAAAATTTGAATTGCATTCTTAACTGGTTTACTTTCTTATTTATTATAAACTAAATACTCGTAAAACATGGATTTGTTTTTTGTAATTGATTGATACTGGAGTCACAGGTTCTGGAACTTCAATTTGGTGTGTGAAGTGTGTTACAACAAAAGTGAATCCTCAATATCCGCGGTACTTGGAATTCTTTTAGGCAGGATTAGAATAAATTAATATATGAGACCTTTTTTGTTTTAATTAGCTATATTTTTGTGCGCCAGCGTAGGGCGCGCGTATACATAATTCGATTTTATTACTTATCAGGATCTCTATCAGCCTACCCTCAAATTGAAATTCTTTTAGGCAGAATTAGAGTAAATTACTCTACGGAACCTTGAGCGTGGTCAAATACATCAATCGAAAGGGTTTGACTTCCTGAGTCCAAAATTAGATCTCAAATCGGTCAAGAGATGACAAAGCTGTAAGCTAAAAGTTTATACTTAAAAACCTCGGAACCATTCTATAAGCCGCTATGCTACGGCTAAAAAATATGAAAAATTCCCAGTTCGAAGGCGTTGTTGACCAACAACAATAAAATCTAGTATCATTGTTAAGATTCAGATTAGCCACTTCATTTTTAAACATTTACATTGATAATAATCCGATTTTTTTCAAAATAGAATATACGATTATTTAAATATATAATTAAAACTTGCGTGTACTCGGATTAGGCTTTGCACAGCAACTGGAAGGTCAATAACACTTTATAATATGCAGTGTACTATCTTCACAACTATGCTGACTATGATATATTTGTGTATGTCATATATTTGGCATACATACATCTTAATATTTTAAATGAAGTGTAGAAAGGATGATGTAGCTCTATTTTTAAGAAGGTAAAGATAATAGAAATGAAAATTTAGGATGCAATACTGAAATCAGTACCAGTATCCTTCTCCCTACACATAATGTCTTATTATTATCATTGTCATTCCCATGTATGTGGTGTGAAGAGTGCTTAGTCTAAATATACTTATGATTATTTAAATTGTGCTTCGTCTAACATTAAATCACTATAAAGATCTAACTAGGATAATATTTAAAAACATTTAATTGTACTTTATAAAAATGATCTGCATATGATAATACAGTGGGGTGTATACTAGCCATGGTGCCACGGGCAACACATTTAGCATGTTGTTATATTACAACCGTTAGATGTGCAATTCCTCAATGCGTAATCATTGGACTAGATAAATATGACACGACCCCTTCCGATAAAGGATGTTGGTATAATAAAAATTGTTAAAAAATAAACAGAATTCAAGGACACATCATTTTGACAAACGGAGCCTTTAACGTTCTCCACAGAAGTAGAAAATGAACTCAAAAATTACACCCGGAGCCAAGTCGAAGTGACTCCTACATCTGTAAAGTGAAGTTTATGATTACGAAAAATAACCTTTAACCAAAATTAACACTGCGATAAAGCTGAGCATATCTCGTGTGACGTTAACTAGACAATAAACAAGGTTTTGAAGTTGATAAATGCTCCCAAAGCAAAGTTAATAAGCTTCCAGCTACATCTCGGAATTAATGGCTGTTTTAATGAGAAAAGTAGCCGAAGAAATAGGAATCACAGGAATTCCATCAGTCTGTATACCTATTGAATCCTTAGATAAAACTCCAACAAACTCTTGTCTTTGGTTTGTTTTGGAAGTCGACTCTTTGTCCAGTGGAGGGAGGGTTCGTCAAAGTATTGTGTTTTTCATACGATGGGCTTTGTCATCCTTCAAAGAAGACTGCAAGAAGGGAAAATGCGGAGTTGGGCAATAAGATATAATCGTGACCATCAGACTAAGCAAGATTGATAGTGGAAGAAGCCATTCATAAGTCAACATTGAACTTGGAACATTGTTTTTATAAGGTTCGACCAACTCTCAGTTTTTTTTTAAATTTTACGTATCGAGAAAGTATTTTTGAGTAGAGGACATTGAATGTGTACTAGGAGTATGAGGACATTGAATGTGTACTCGTAGTATGAGGACATTGAATGTGTACTAGTAGTATGAGGACATTGAATGTGTACTCGTAGTATGAGCTGAACCTTGAGTAGACGACATTGAATGTTTACTCGTAGTATGAGCTGAACCTTGAGTAGAGGACATTGAATGTGTACTAGGAGTATGAGGACATTGAATGTGTACTCGTAGTATGAGGACATTGAATGTGTACTAGTAGTATGAGGACATTGAATGTGTACTCGTAGTATGAGGACATTGAATGTGTACTAGTAGTATGAGGACATTGAATGTGTACTCGTAGTATGAGGACATTGAATGTGTATTAGTATGAGCTGAACCTTGAGTAGAGGACATTGAATGTGTACTCGTAGTATGAGGACATTGAATGTGTACTCGTAGTATGAGGACATTGAATGTGTACTAGTAGTATGAGCTGAACCTTGAGTAGAGGACATTGAATGTTTACTCGTAGTATGAGCTGAAC
>NW_013670728.1:4036-12063 GCF_000517525.1 Limulus polyphemus | reverse complement strand
CTGTTATGTTAAACTTATATTAAAGTTTTTCTTCATTACCCATTCAAGCCGTCTCCAGCCATTATTAGATCATTGTATGTAAGCATGCCGAACAGTATGTGGTCGTTATAACGGAAGTGAGACTTCGCGCGTTTCTAAAAGTATGATCTAAATTGTGAAACAGCACTGTGTGTGTGTGTGTGTGTCCAGTGATAGAAAACAAAGATAAAGAGTACTTTTGAAGTAAAAATAGTTCACACGATACCGCATGTGTAATGATGTGTCTGTGCAAAAAGTATTTTACAAAAGAGTAAAAAATAAATTACACGTTGTGTCTAATATCTGTAAATTACTTTGATTCACTGTGTAAATGCCCCCAGTGGCATAGCGGTATGTCTGCGGACTTGCAACGCTAGAATCCGGGTTTCGATACCCGTGGTGTAGCTTTGTGCTTAATTACAAACAAACAAACAATTAATAGTAATACGTTTGATTTAAGTTGTTACTTTCATTGTATTTACTGTAATTTAACTACTTTACAAATGTTCCTGTAATATGTAAGTAATGATAAAGTTGTTAATATATGTAAATAACAGTACAGTGTGTGTGTGTAGGTTCCTTACTATGGCTACAATTACACTATAGGAGTTTTATTCGGTATAATAGTTTACAATAATAGTATAATTGTTTGTTTTTTTTTTCATTTTGCGCAAAGCTACACTAGGGCTATCTGCGCTAGCCGTCACTAATTTAGCAGTGTAAGACTAGAGTCATCACCTAGTCATCACCACCCACCGCCAACTCTTGGGCTACTCTTTTACCAACGAATAGTGGGATTGATCGCCACATTATAACGCCCCCACGGCTGAAAGGGCGAGCATGTTTGGGATGAGAGGGATTCGAACCCGCGCCCCTCAGATTGCGAGTCGAGTGCCTTAACCACCTGGCCATGCCGGGCCATGATAGTATCAACAAATGTATTTGTGAGTACTAACCTAGCTTTAACTTGTTTTCCTGTACACTACAGTCAGTTGTAAAGGAAACATGATAGAATATGTTCTTAAATATTACTTTCATAATAGTTTTTCTTAGAATCTGAATAGTTGAAAATATGTTTTAGTGGTTTGACTTCAAACGTTAAATACAAATTGGTGACCTACTAATTAGAATTTAAAAAGTATTTTACTGCCTATTAAATATTTTTATTTAATAAGAAAGGAAGATATATTGATGTCCAAAGTTTTGTTTACGATCGGTTATTCTATAATACAATGTGTAAACGCCTGAGACTAATAAAAGAGATCGCGTATACATGTATATTTATTAAACGCGAACTTGTTCTCTACCGTTCAGTCTTCGTGTACATGTAACCACATATTTATGTTCGCTATCCGTTCGTTGATTTTTAACACGATGTTATTATTATTTTTTAATGGGTGAACAGTAGGAACTTACCTTTCGTCAGTACTATAAATTTGTTTTCTGTCGGAAAAACACTAGGTATTTTAAATTCGATGACGAGGAACCCACTTTGAGACTAATAATGGCTGCAGACGGCTTGAATGGGTAATGAAGAAAAACTTTAATATAAGTTTAACATAACAGCAAATGTACAACGTTTCGATAAGGTTTTGTCATCATCAGGTACAAGGGATTTTAATAATTTTCCGCGGGAAAATAGTGATTTCTACGAGTATTGTGAATTTATCTTTATTCTGTAAATAGAATCTGTGGTGCGGAATCAAGGAATTTTGCTGCGGCTGTACAAAGTCCTAAATAAAAAGAATTGAACATTGTGTCGACTTTGCTAGCAAACCAACCAACCGAAATGTATTCAGTAAGTAACGTTCTGACGTTAAAAGCAGATAAAAACACGCCTATTACCTAACTTCACGTGACATATAAGGCGCTCGTGACAGCGCCTTTTACTGACGTTGTTCATTACTTAAATTCACTGTCGTTCTAACTACATCTACAGCAAGTTCTAACTAACGACGGTTGTAACTGTTGTCTCTCAATTACACTCGGACAACTCTAAAACAAGGGAAAATGGGTGCTGTCCTTGCAGTTCCTGTAGGATATTTGTTTTACCACCTTCTGATGACAGAGGATTTGCAACCTTTACATGGGATATACAACTTACCAACTCGTT
Organism: Limulus polyphemus; assembly: GCF_000517525.1. Lineage (NCBI taxonomy): Eukaryota > Metazoa > Arthropoda > Merostomata > Xiphosura > Limulidae > Limulus > Limulus polyphemus. Next base: position 9,932 of record NW_013670728.1, on the reverse strand, counting down.
ATTTCCAATTTAAAAAGATTGTTACGTTGTTGTATTTAAAAATTCGAAAATGGACATATCGAAGAAGATTTGACCTGTATGACATGAATGATCTACAGGATTTAGTAAAGACAGGTTGCCTGCCGCCAGTTGAAGAAATAATTTTGGAAGAGCCTCAACCACCTACTCACGTTGCAAAAAACTTAGATGAAATTTTCTTTTATGGAGTCAAGTCAACAGGGGAGTGTCTAATAATCAAAATGTCCAGGCTAAAAAATGAGATAGCAGAAGTCACGCTGTTTCTGAGAACTGCTGATGGCAAACAGTACAGTTATCCTGACGGACCAATGCGATACGTGTCCACTGGAAACAGTAGTGGTTTCAGTGGTGGAGGCATAAAAATAACCTGTATTAGCGCCATGAGAAAATGGAGGATTTCTTTCAATGGAATTTTAAGAGAAACATCTGATGTTTTAGAAAATACCAGAGTAGTCCATGTGAAATTCACTTTCATCTGGAAGGCCATGTCTGACGTTCAGGATATGACAAGCGACATAGATCCAGGTCACGTAGCCGAAGCTTTAGCAAAAGAGCCGTGGGCTGGATATTTCCCAAACATTTCAAAGTTAGAAAATGCCCTGAATTTTTATGAACAAGCAGGCCAATTGTTAGGAACTATTATCGTCGGTGAACAGGAAGACGAACTCACCTTGTGGGGAACTCGTAGGCGATCACTTGGGCAAGCTGTTCAGTTACATCGTAGTGTTGATTTTTTTGGTTTCACCACGAATGGAAACCTCTTTCACGTTGGTGCTATTTCCTTACCAGGAATCGTCTCTAATCTTGTCTATGGTCATTACATCCACTCTAATGGTATGATGTTCCCACTCACATCTTGTGACTTTCAACTCCCACTAATAGCTGAAAATAAACAGATTCCTCGTTCTGAAAAATTTACTTTTGTAGCAGCCAAAAAAATGTTTGAATGTATTGTAGATTTTAGAGATCATCTGTGTGACTTTATTAGTGAAAATAACGAGCAATACTTCAAACATTCTTCCATTAGTCTCAATGGGATTAAAGGTAGTGGAATATCAGTGTTCTTGTACAAGAATAACAAACCTAAAATTATTCCTATTCCCAACTCCTTAAATATATTCTCTATGCAAGAAACACCCACATCGAGACCCCTAGTCATTGACTTGGAACACCCACATTGTCAAATAACAGAGTTAACTGGCGGAAAGGGTTCTTCTCTTGGTAAATTAATTGCAATATCTCATTTCACCAATTCGTTTCTTGTACCTAAAGGTATTGTAGTGACTACAGCAGCTTATCACGAATTCATTAGGAAAGGACACTTTTGTGAAATGTTGACAGTTTTAGAGGAGGTAGCTTGGTGTCGTGCCAAAGGAGACCTAAAGGAGATATGCCAACAGGTGATGATGGATATTGGTAAAACTAGACTCCCAAAAGAATTGTCTGAGGCTCTACAAAATAAGATGAAGTCAACATTTGGAGAAAAACTGAGTAGTCTCACTTTTGCTGTTAGATCTTCAGCATCAGATGAAGATTCAGAAGATATGTCAGCTGCTGGACAAAATGAAACATATCTTGGGGTCCAAGGACTTGATCAAATCATCCATGCTGTATCTAAATGTTGGGCTTCGCAGTTCTCTTATGTCGCCATAGAATATAAACGACGTAACGGTCAACTATTAAACTCTTCCATGGCTGTAGTTATTCAGGAGATGGTTCCAGCTGAAGTCGCAGGGGTGATGTTTACATGTGACCCTGTGACCTCTAATCCAGCATTAATCACTATTACAGCTAACTATGGACTTGGAGAAACCGTTGTTTCTGCTGCTGCTGAGCCAGATACTATTATATTAGGTCGAGATTGTAATAACAAGTTAACACATATTTCTACCAGTACTGGAAAGAAAAACGTTTGCAGTTTCATTGACTCTAGTGGTCAGGTAAAAGAGAAAGCTCTTATTGACGGGACGTCACAAGCCTGCCTATCTGAGTCTGCCGCTTTAACTCTAGGACTTGTTGGAATTTTGGTTGAAGAACATTTTGGAAATTTCAGAGATATTGAATGGGCTATGTTAAAAGATAAGGTATATCTACTACAGGCTAGACCTGTTACAACAGTGGACACAGAAACTGAATTTGAAATCGTGCATGAAATGGATATACCTTTATACAGTGAAGAAGAATTTCTCAGTAAAGCTAATGTAGGCGAAGTTATGCCAGGAGCTATGAGTCCCTTAGGGATATCAACTAACTTCAGCAGTATCGAGACATCATTTAAGAAACTATTTGTAATTCCACCTGAATTGTGTTACCCATACTGTACCAAAAGTTTTGCATGCAAGTTTAACCACATTTTTTTCAATTTATTGAATAATCCCATGTTTGGTGCGGAAAGCAACCTGACTACATGTATTGAATTGTCAGTATTTGCACGTCCATTGAACATGAAAGAACTAAAAGTTCGGAACAAAGATCGACACAGTATCAAGAATATCAGTTTAATGACCAAGTTCAAGATCCTGTTTTCAACATTGAAAAACTTAGTTTTAGCAAAACATGTCATTAAAGACGTACAGGAACGATATTCAAGTTATCATATTCCACTCAATTGTAATGAATCGAAAGTAATGTATAAAATAATTGGTCAACATCTTCAAAGTGGCACTCATGAGCCATTTAACTCTCATATGACTTGCACTTCAAGTTCTCAACTGTGGAATGCACTACTTTTAAATTTGTTATTTTCTGCAGAAAAAGAATGGAATGAAAAAGTCTTCTCAGACTTTGCGTACCTCTTATCTACCTGTACCAATGTGGAGAGTGCTGACGTGCCCGCTGCTCTGGAAAAACTAACGTTAGAAATTCAGAAAGAAATTGAAAGTGAAGACTTTAAGAACATGACACCAGAGACGGCAGTGAGATGGCTAACTATAAGCCAATCAGCAGCTGGGAAGGCATTTCGAGAATTCCTCTATAAACATGGACACCGCTGCTGGAAAGAATTTGATGTAAACACCATTACTTGGGGTTCTGATCCAACAACTGTTGTGAAAACTCTTCAGAACTTGATTGGAACTGTTAATTCTGACACAGTAGTTAAAGAAGAAGTAAGTGTGGAAGAAGCAATAAGAAACCTTCAAGTGTCCTTTTCATGTTGGCAAAAGTGGCTATTATGGTTATTTTTACCTCGGGTGAGAGCTGCAGTTCGACTACGAGAAGCTTCCAAGTCCGTGTTAATTAAGGTTTATGACGTAATACGTCGTGCTTATTGCCATCTCGGGACGTTGTTGGTTAACGAAGGACGATTACCCAATGCTCGTCTTTTATTCTTCTTGACTTTTGAGGAAATCAACGAGTTAATTCAGACCAGGTCAGCGCGATTAATTGCTAAAGCAGTTCGTCGACAAAGAATTCACCCTTACTTGGACTCACTATGCTTCTCTGAGGTTACCCGTGGAACCATTAAACCCATAAATAAAACGGACAAAATGTTGTCTTCACACAGCTGTATGATAGGTACACCAGTTAGTAGAGGAGTTACTCGAGGTACAGCGAGGGTCGTAACATCCATTGACCAAGCTGTCGAGATACAGGCGGGAGATATTTTAGTGACTAACAGTACAGATATCGGATGGAGTCCGTATTTTCCACTTTTATCAGGAATTGTAACAGAGTTGGGAGGCCTAGTTTCACATGGAGCTGTCGTTGCTCGAGAGTGCGGACTTCCTTGTGTGGTGGGACTTCATGGAGCCACAAGTTTTTTCAAGTCTGGAGAATTGGTCGAACTTGATGGGAATGAGGGAAGTTTTAAAAAAATTTAGGATTAATGTTACGGAGATTTTTTTTAAAACAAATACTTTATTTTTCATCTTCAAAGCGTATCCATTTTATGTTGAAAAAAGAATTATACATAACAGTGTGTCAAATAGTTTAATTGTAAAAGTTTGAACTTTCATTTTTTGTTAGAAAGTTTGAATTTATAGAATACTTTGTAACAAAACCTATGAGTGAAAAAAAATAAAATATGTTTGATGTAATATGTGGGCTTTTATTGTTGTTTAACTAGTTTGTTTTTAACCTGAAGACTTATTAAAATTAAATACTAGTTTATTTGTTTGTTGTTCAACATGAACATATCCAATAAGCTAGCTGCGATGTGCTCACTGCAGATATTGAGCTCTGAATTTTCACATTACAAGTTCTCGAGCTTACCGTTAAAACACCGCGAGGAGGCTTTAAAATTTTAAAAAGAAAAATGGAAAATACAAGTCGTTGGAACAAAAAAGCTGATTGTTTTTATATTTTCACTGCAAAGGTACACAATGGGCTATTTACACTTGGTCCACCACAAGGAATCGAACCTTGGATTTGAGAAATATAAGTTCATGAACTTACCACTTACCCATCAGAGGACGCAAAACAAAGCTAAAATTAAATGTTGCAACAACACCTGCAAAAATGAGAAAATTTAATTTACATACATATATATTCGGTTTGGTGAAATTTATTTTATTGTAAAGTTTTCTTGCTTAATATATCAATATCACGAGCCCAGCATATTACAAACTTAGTTTCGGACGTGCGTTTATGAGTCCAACTTCAATCACAATTCTCACGTCAAGAATACCATATTGAAGTGCAAGTTATAAATCTACGAAGTTAATGGAAACTTGATATCCACTCTCATGAAACGTCCACAAAAGATGGGGCCGGGTGCGGCTTAGTATTTAATATGCGAGACTATGAATTAAATGTTTATTGATTGCGTCCACTTACCGTAAAAATATGCTTCGTACTTTAGGGTCTTAAGTGCGTTATAAGAGTGACAGTCAAATATCACTATTAGAGTAGCCCGAGAGTTTGCGCTTGGCACTGTTGACTAGCTGCCTTTCTTCTGGTCTATCAGTTCAAAATTCTGGACAGATAGCCTAGATAGCTCTTTTATATTTTTACTTTAATTTCCGAAACAAAAACAAACCATCAAGATGTATTTTTTTACAAAATATATAGACTCATCAAGAAAATCTATTGCAAGGATCATGCCAAAAGCACGCACAATTAATTATGAAACAAGTTTACAGCGAAATATATCATCCTAAGAACCTGTTTACATACCTTGTTTTGAACAATTACAATATACTATAAAAGAAGAATACTATGGGTACTTTTTAAAAGAAAAACTGTTATTTTGATATGATAAAAACATTAAAAAAACGCTCTGATGGATTCAGCTACATATTCCTGAGTACACAATTCTGTCATCGTATCCGCTATAACGTAGATTGAAAATCTATGTACTATGTCTTGCAACAGTCAGAAACATGGGGTAATACTTTTCTTCCTCTGGTGGCTCGGTTATAAGTTTGAGTGCTTATAACGCTTATGTTCGAGGCTCGATCCCTGCAACGGCAAAAACAACGAACTGTTCAAGGTTTATTTAAGAACATTGACTATCTGCTCTGTGCCCACCACAAGGATCTAACTACGAATTTTAATGTGATAAGCCTTCACGCTTATCCCTGAAATAATGGGAATGGGCAAACAAAAATTACTTAAATCACACAATACCAACGTCATTTACAAAATAACATGCAATAACTGCCCAGAATTCTACATCGGAGAAACAGGAAGAAAACTGGAAACCAGATTGACAGAACACAATAAAATACCGTCCCATGTTTTTCACCATTGCAACTCAAAAAAAACATAGTATATATATTAAAAACACAGTCATTTTAAACAAAGAACCCAACATAAACAAACGAAAAATCAAGGAATCCATCTTAATTGAACAAAACAACCCTAATAATGGTTTTGCAACAGTATCCGGTCATGTGACCTCTTTGTTCAATGCTGTATATATATATATATATCCGTG
>NW_013670728.1:0-3663 GCF_000517525.1 Limulus polyphemus | reverse complement strand
CAACAGTATCCGGTCATGTGACCTCTTTGTTCAATGCTGTATATATATATATATATCCGTGTCAGTGTAAATTACTTGTACCTGATGATGACAAAACCTTGTCGAAACGTTATACATTTGCTGTTATGTTACACTTATATTAAAGTTTTTCATCATTACCCATTCAAGCTGTCTCCAACCATTATTAGTCTCAAAGTGGGTTCCTCGTCATCGAATTTGAAAACAAAGTAGTGTTTCTTCACTTCCCGCCTTATAATAATATAAGCCTCGTGTGATTTGTCATTTATCTTTGAATTCCTTCTCATATGTTAAGATATAGTAATTTATTAATACAAATGTAAACACTGTAAGTTAGTAGCTAAAAAAAACAACAACAAAAAAGAATATTTTTACATTCAATATGACTAAAGAGAATGAACGGATAATAAAAAAATCAAATTATACCAAAGTAGCAGACAAACTTACATTTTATTACGTTACTTTACTGGATAGTATTTTTATTATGTCTCCACTTACATACATCTTTTACCAGATTCATATAATGCTCTCAAATGGTAATAAAGGCCTTTGGTTTGCCATCTAGTGGCATAGCTGTATGTCTAGAAACCGGGTTTTGATACCCGTTGTGGGCAGAGCACAAATATTCCATTGTGTAGCTTTGTGCTTACTTTCAAACAAATAAACCCCCGGTGGTACAGCGGTAAGTCTACGCACTTACAACGCTAACATCCGGGGTTCGATTCCCCGCGGTAAACACAGCAGATAGATCAGTGTGGGTCAGTTTGTTTTCTAACAATGTCCGGCTCTGTAGAAGTAAAACAGTAGACAAGATTGTTTATTATAGGTACTACATTAGACAAAAATCTACCTATGTATAACAATGTTCTGAAAGTTAATGCTAATAATGAAAAGGTAACTAAATCAAGAGTAATTGTTACGGTAAATTAAGTGCACATCGTTGCACTATAGAAATGATGTTGACTGCTCTATAATACTCAATAAGCAATATATTATGTTCAGAGCAAAAGAAACAAACCATTTCAGGCAAAACTAATAACCTCCCTCATACCTATGTATTGGGATAAAAAAGTTAGAAAAAACAACCTTTAAACTCTAGGTAGTTAAAAGAGAACTTTTCACAAAGACGAAACGTTGGTTAAAATAAAAGTTATATTTTAATTATCTGGGATGTAAAGGTCGTTTTTCTTTTCTAACGTTATTATCAAAATGTGTAAATCCCCTCATTATGTACTATAAATTTTGAAAGACTACATGTTGTGAATTGTTTCTTATCTAGTTAAAACAATATAATAAAACAAGTAAAAAATTTAAGAACCCTAGATTACTGATGATGAAATTATGATGATTCCGAAACATTTAATAAATGCTTCTTATTATCACGTTCATGTTTTGCTTTATCATTAATGTAAACAACTTTTTACAACAATAGTATATTAGGTATTTCAATCATTGGCTATCATATACGCCCTCCAGTAGCACAGCGGTATGTCTGCGGACTTATAGCGCTAGAAACCGGGTTTCGATACCCGTGGTGGGAAGAACACAGAAAGCCCAGTGTGTAGCTCTGTGCTTAACATGAAACAAATAATCAATCTATCATATACGTACGTGTATGCACTACTTAAATAACATTTAAGGATGTTCCATTCTTCTGAAATGCTTTCTATAAATAACTTACATTCAGTTTCAATGTTGATAGCAATGTCATAATGATTATGTATTAATGCTAGAGCAATCAGTCTTTCTTCGGCGAGGAGCAGATGACGAACGTTCACATGAGCATGCAATTAGTGTCAGTGTGGCAAAGAGTTTCAGTAACACAAATATAGTTGGTACACTGAAGCACGCTATAGCCTGTCTGATATCAGAGATATAAACTCTTGTGTGAGTTTTGATGGCATAAATTTCTGAATTAATGCTGCTTGTTTTACATGTTTATCGAATCTGGAGGAAAGATTACTGATTACATGGTAAAGGGATGTTTACTGTTTTCTTAAAGTAATCCTCCACGGAAATATATTTTGCATTTGCATGTTGTACGTTCAATTGTTATGAGTTAGCGATTGTTATATTGTTACTTCATTATACTAGAGTTTTCTGAATTTTTCTCTTTGTTTTAATTGAGTATTATTGCATCAGAGTATATAGTATTGCGTGGAATGAGTTAGACTCCTGTTGGGGATATAAATATGCGTCGACAGATTATTATTTAGATCTAGATTATGTGATTGTGAGTTTAGCGATAAAGTGCGTGTAGCGATATTTTTAAAGTGAAATTATCTCAGACTGTATTGTAATAACAGGGTATATAAGAAGAATTTGTCTAGTCAGTTGTGTTCTAAAGTAATTGAACCAATCTGTGTGGACTTTCACGAAAAAGAGAGTTATTCAAAGCTCTGGATACAACTGTGGTAACCAACTGTGTGACAAACATTTGTATATACAAATGTACGTTTGACTTGTTTTAATATATTAAATTGGACTTTGTTGCTGTTTCTTTATTGTTGAAATTTATCGCCAATAAGTCACAGACACCTACTGTAAAGAATCCGCCCTATAAAACCAGATAGTAGAAATACGGCTTCGACTTCCAATTACAATATGTCAAAATAAGTCATTGCATGCAACTATTTCAAGCCAAAAAATGCTAATGCTTCATCAGAAGAATGTAGACTATGTAGAAAATGTTAAATAACATAATCAGCTGCGCTATAACCATATAAGCATAATTTTTGTAAACCATATAACTAGGGGTTCGTCAGAACCCCTGTGAACATCTCCCCCCCCCCACTTGCGTGCATGTAAACTTTTACTGATTATAATTGAATTTTGTCTACCTTTTAAATTTGAGTACACGTTGAAGTTTCCAAAACGTGTAATAATTGTTAACAAGTAATAAACAATTTTAAATCAGTCACATAGGTTTCACATAGGCTTTCCAGTAACAAAAGCACAGAAGTAAAAATATTCATACCACATTAAAATAATTTACAAAATATAAAGGTAGAAAATTTGTTTCTACTAATGAGTAACAAGTAGATCTGCTTACCACAGCATGTTTATGGACACCAATAAAATAGAAAATAAAATAAGGTTCAGATTACAAAAAATAAATTTCAGTTATTTTAATATAACTTTAATACTTTTCTACATTTTGTACATGTGCATACACACATATATTACCTTATCCTTGTCACTAGTTATTCACTTTGAGTAGTTTGATCATTTCCAACTTTTATTTTCACTCTAGAAACTAGTGAATGATAAACAGTATTGTTACGTCTCTAGTCGTTTGTTAATTTTCCGTAAAAATGCTTTCCGAAGAAACTTTAGCGATACAAGTCCTTTTTTAAATAAAACTAGTTTATTCTTTCTCAATACAACTTTGCAATACACTTAATTTCCACAGTCATGCCATAACTTAAACAAACGCTATAATTCACGCGCTCGACTCATCTGTTCGTCTCTATCTCTGTCTGCAATTCAATTCCATTGTTGCCGTCACTTCTTGGCGGTCTTATATATAAGAATACCACATATCTAGTAAACACTCGAGGCTTCACGAAGGAACATGAATTTTCTAGAAGCTCATGACGTGTTACTAGCGTCAAGTGACTTCCGCTGTCGTAACACTGCACCTTC
>NW_013670727.1:65713-72347 GCF_000517525.1 Limulus polyphemus | reverse complement strand
GGATAGCCCTCGTGTAGCTTTGCGCGAAATTCAAAAAACACAAAACAAACAAACATCCACTGTCGTCATATTATACAGGAGGTTTGGAATCTCTTAGAGTTACGTTAGGACATTATTGTCTATCGAAAGATAAATAATTAAAATCATTTCTTTGGTGCACGTGCTCGTCTTCCCTGCGTATATTTATGCTTTTAAGTTGTTTTTTTCGGGAACAGGAAGTCTAACGGATCCAGTCTTGGTATGTAGTCATATATTTAATTTACCTGCATGACTAGCCCCACAGGAGCCTAGTGGTAGTGTTTGTTTGTGTTGTCACTGGAAAAGGGGCATCTAGAATAACTAATGCATCAACGTGTACTTGTCTTTGTTTGTTTTGTCAAATTTCGTGCAAAGCTACTCGAGGCCTATCCACGCTAGCCACTTCAAAAGAAGTGACAGACTAGAGGAAAGGCAGCTAATCAAAACTACACACCGCCAACTCTTGGGCTACTCTTCTACCAACGAATAGCAATATTAACGAGCATGTCCAATGATAGGTTTAAAACTCTTGACTCCGAAGATTGCAAGTCGAGCGCCCCAACCACCAGGCCATGCCAGGCTCCAATGTCTACTTCACTATTATCATTTGTCAAAATATCCTTTAAAAAAAAACAGAAGTCAAATACCCATTTATAAAGTAACGACAGCCGTGCCTAAAGAATGATGGGAGTATAGAAAGAGAAAAAAAAAGCATTAGTCGGAAGTCAATAAAGTGGACCAACAGCAAAAAAAACTAGCATTGTTGTTTTCTTTTCAGGAGCATGAAAGAATAGACACCAAATTAAAAACAGTTATGTGAGAATCCTACAGCTGTCTCGTGATTTCGAAATATATAGAGCAGTAATTTGATATATCTTTACGTGTACAACAAAATACGTTCAATATTTGGCTCAATGGTAACCTGCCAACTTTTGATATTTCCGATAACCTGGATTCTCTGTCACAACAACAAAATTCCCTTTTGATATCTGATTGCTATCGTTGTACGTTTAATATCCCAAAACAAGTTTCGATCAAGGGTTATTGTTTTTCCCAAAACCGTTTGACGAATTTTAAGTATAATGCATTTTACTCGAGATTCGCCAGTCTTTGAGTAATATAAATAAACCGGCATTCAGTTCAAGTTGTTTTCCTTCGTCTTCCTAAATCCGTTGTTTTTTCGTTGTTTCCTAACACGTTTGCGCAAAATCGAATATTATACGGTTCTTTGCTTGCACGCGGTTTATTCTTGGATGTTTCATTGTTACGTGTCAGATTTCAGTCAATACATATTTTACTTCCCCAGTAAAAGTCACTGTGATACTATAACTAAAAACCATTTCAGTTCCCAATGTTTCTTGTTTTCTTTTTGTATCAACCAAACTTGGACGCGGACTCAAAACTACATTTGCTATGTTTGTACATATATAATACACGATATGGATTTATCGGCATGAGTAGATTATCTTTTTAAAACAGCAGTTACATTACAAATAAAAAAAAAAAGCCACTGAATGTGCAGCCTTTTCACTGCCTCGACAGCAATGCGTGAAGTTGTCACGAATATATTAAACCGTGTTCTGTTTTCAATTGATCCGTCACGTGGGCCACAAAGGGAGTGGCTCACGTGTCACGCGAGGTATAGAATATGCTGAACGCGTAACTTTTTTTGTTGTCGGATATGAGTAAATGTGATATATAAATAAATCGATAGTTCTAAAGCTATCAAATACATAAATTGTAAATAGGAGAAATGTTAATCAACACTCTAAAACAATAATGATGAAATTAATATAAATCAAAAACACATTACAAAGAAACTCAAAATTCAAAATTAATTTGTCCATTACCAGCTCTTGTTGTCATCATTATTAAAACTCATAACGGATAATGTCTGTGGCCATAGCAACCAAACGTGTTGTGGACATCCCATCTATTAGACAAGATCCAAACGCCGATGTCAAACTAGCCACTAGCTGAGAAGAATCGGTTGAGGAGTTAAGTGCTTGAACACACAACATCTCAACTCCAACTGCTTTTCGCTTTCTGCAGCCAGTTGTGGGATGACGGTTACTCTTAATATTTAGATACAACCTTAAAGTAGAATTAAACCACCCTAAAAATTCTACAACGTAAAACTCCCAACCCCCACCCTTTTATTTAATCATCACAAAGTGATGTTAAGCAGAAGTAAAACCCTCACCTTAATAGTTTTTAATTCCCCCCCCCCCTTTCCATTGAAAATTTGTTCAAGTATAAGTATAAATAAACTGGGTGAGATGAGACAAGCCCAGTTGTCTGAAGTATACTGAACAAAACACTTACATATTTAAAGTTAGCTATTCATACGCCAAGGATGACCTTGAATAATTAACGACCTCTATGTTCTCGACATAAAAATATGGTACTATTTATTGACACAGTCAAATAATAATTAAGCAGTGGGTTATTTATTAGTATTTCAATGACCTTTAACATAGCCATAGCTAAGTATTTACCAGTGTAATATTGACCTTTGACATAAAGATATTTGAGTTATATATAATTATAATTATTTTTTGACCCCGTTAATAAAAGGTGGCGCATCAAAGTAATTTTGATAATCTGTGGGCAGAGCCAGCCTAGGACTCCTCGTCATATTGTTTTTAAAAGTGTAAAACGTAACGGTTGACCCAGTTAAGAACATATGTACAGTTTTCGTCACACATTTTTCATTGCCGAAATGCTAAGAGGGTCCCCTCGCTTTGGATCTGGTCCCTCATTGGCTAAGGCCGACTCACAACAACAACAACAAAATCGTTGAATCGTTTTTGTGAGTGTAAAACACTTAAATACACCATTTCGATTTTCGTTACCTCACTACTATAAAGGTTTGGTTTGGTTTGGTCTGATATTTCATTGGTGGTAGTGTCCAGGGTCACTGATGAGGAGTGGAATTCTCGAAACTAGGTCTTGCTCACAGACACCCCCCAATGAAAGTATTGATCATTCCAAGCTTTTACTTGTTGTTAAACAAATGTTTAAACAACTCTATTCAAAATCGTACATTAAGAAGTGCGACTTTATAAACATAGACAGGGGGTTACCTCACTAACCGACAAGTGACATGCGCTGTTTAAAATATCGATATCCTACCACACCCACAAAATACCTCCTTACCCCCCGCCCCCTCCAATGATAAGACCCTAGAACCGTGCCTGCAAGTGAGAGTTAAGAAGCAAAGATTATGTTAACGATACACAGATTAGTTGCCGCCCCCTAACTTCTGTGTTAAAGGTAACTCCATAATTTGGGATTATTGCTTTAGAACCTCTCCCCCTCTCCCTCCTTAGTGGCTCAGCGATAAGTTTAAGGAGCTTATAAGGCAAAAAAAAAAATTGCTCTTAAATACCCGCGTTGAGCAGGGCACAGAAAGCCAACTCATTGTGAAGGTTTGTGCTGAACAACAAACAAGTTATTTCTTCAGATGATGTAATTTTTCTTTAAGGCGAATGAAGAGCAATTAATTTTTAAAGTCTTTATGTTTGCGACAGAGATAAGCAATAGTGAAAACATCTCTCTTGTCTACAAGAGTAATTGTCTTCCTGTTTTAGTTTTCAGTGGTTACGGTACTTGTAAAGTTAAAGTAGATGGCGACACCGTCGACTGTTTGTGACAAAAATCTCTGGCTTAAAGGCTTCCGAAGGTCTTAATCCCCGAACGTATTTTAACGTGATATAATGGGCGTTAGATGACCATTATTATCGTCGATAGTAGCCTTTTGTGTTTTTGGAAGCAATTTCACCGTTTCGTTTGGTTTGTTTCGAATATTCGAGCAAAGCTACACAAAGGATATATGCACTGACTGACACAGAGAAGGCAGCAAGTCAACATTACCCACTGTCAACTCTTGGGCTACTTTAGTGGGATTTGACGGTCGCTTTTATAACGCACCTAAGGCCATATTTTGCGGAGCACGATTTTTTTTTTCATTTTTGTGGCAACGAACTCAAACCATCAACCTTTGGATACACATAAAGACACACTAGCCTCGAAGTCACGCCCGGCCCCAATCATACTGATTCATACAGTTGTAGTAATATGTTACGAAACGCTGTGAAGCTCCTACTCTATTGATTTAATGGATTAACCAGCCAATATTACGTTTACTTGCACTGTTCAGAGTATTTGATATTATTTTTTGAGGCTTATGCATAAGATAACTGAACAGGAAGATAACGTATCAAAATTTTTAGGAGATACCTTTTTACACTTAAACGTAATCGTGTAAGTTTTTTTTTTCCTGTCATTTAAAAAGCTAATTCCTAATGGCTTACTGCATCACTTTACGCTTCCCAACAAATATTTGTCTAGTAACAAAAGAATATTGTGCGGATAATGAATCTTGTAGAGGTATATTACAAAATATTATTTCTTTTTACAGGCCATCCAAGGGTCACGAGCTTCAAAGGAAATAAAACCAGTTAATGAAGATCTGTCTAGGTAAGTTAATAGTATCGATTGGGATATTTTCCATTCACACAGTTTCAAGAAGAAGCAGTCGTTTCTCGTCTGCTTTTTTTTCTATAACTTAAAGATGGTAGAGCCTTGAGTAAAAGAATAAAAACTTGAATTAAGCAAACCAAGTGTGTTTTATTACACACGTGAAAAGTTGTTCTTTCTCTCATAGTCCAGCCCAGCTGACGAGTTCTAGTGTTAAACGAGAGGTCTCCTGGCTGATAATAAATATTCATAGAATTAGACGGTTAGACACGCACGAAATAATTGTTTGATGCTAGGCCTTCTTTTTTAACTAGCATACATCATTAATTGTTTGATGCTAGGCCTTCTTTTTTAACCAGCACACATCATTAATTGTTTGATGCTAGGCCTTTTTTTTAACTAGCACACATCATTAATTGTTTGGTGCTAGGCCTTTTTTAACTAGCAGACATAATTAATTGTTTGGTGTTAGGCCTTCTTTTTTAACTAGCAGACATTATTATGCTTTATTTTTTAATTCTTTGCAAAAAAACAAAAACAGAATGAATAAAGTGTTCGCAAAAAAAAAAAGAACGAAGTTTAGAATAATTTGCTTTCAAACAATTGTCTTGTTGTCCTGAAGGCTAAGCATCTGAAAAAGATCTTATTTAGGCCTACAAACAATTGTCTTGTTGCCCTAAAGGTTAAGCATCAGAAAAAGATCTTATTTAGGCCTACAAAGCTTTTACTTCCATCCGCTTTCTTTCTTCGAACACTCAGTTTTCAGTACAATGAAAAGTTTAATAGATAGCAAACAACATAATTTATAAAGCATAACTCGTTATCTTGTAACGATTACTTCCCAATCGTGTGTAGTAAGTACGTCGAATTAAAAAAGGAGGGGATCACATGGGACAGTATGGCTTCAATGGTTTATAGAACGTTCGATTGACTAGAAAATTTCACTACTGTATAGTACTGAAGTAAAAACTGAATAAATAAGAAGTTTATTTAACAAAGACCAAAAGTTTTGTAAGACCTTAAGCTATTTGCATCTGCACTAAAGCTTATCGAATTAATTGAAGACGGGCACTTACTCTCTAAATTATAATAAAAGTAAGATTGAAATTAACTGCCCTTTCTCTTTATTTGTATTTTAATGACGTCAGAGAAGGTCTCCTTCAGTAAAAGATCGAACGAGTGATTACAAGATTAACCTTAATGTATTTAAAACAGATTTTGTTTTTTTTATTCAGTTTTTGCTTTTGATATTTATTCCGCTCGTATTTTATTCGTATCTAAGATCGATAAATCAATCGAAATCCTTTTGTGCAGACAAAATAGCTTATGTTGTTTTTCTAATCTCCATATTAAATTATACACGTCGAATATGCATTGTACGTCTCAATGGACTTGTATTATGTTTGCACAGTCAGTTCGTTAGGCTTAGCTCCGAGTACCAGTCTTTAAAGTTATTGTTAATTAATTTTAACTGACGTGGCCTAGTTCTTCAGTATAACTTAATTCTTCGCCTGTTTGAAATTTTAATTGGCTTATGTTCACAACCACGACTAAGATCTAGTCCCCCCCCCCCTTTAAAAAAAATCCAATTTTCTTTTGTCGTGTCAAACTAAAATCGATATTTTTTGCAGCTGTTTAGTGGCTCGAGACGGTTTTTGTTCCACAATATTAACTCAAAGCTACACAAAAGGCTTCCTGCGCATAGCTGTCACTAATTATATACTGATAGATTAGAGAGGAGGTAATTAGTCAACAGCACCTACCGCTAATTCTTTGGTTACTGTTGATTGATGGATTAGTGAAAATCTGCAGTCACTCTTGTAGACTACCCACGGCAACGGGCCGCGAACCATGGACCCTTCGATTCACATATCAAGCACATTATTCCGAAGGCCACACTGTACACGACCAAAGACAGAGAATAAAGATATTCTAATTTGTGTTTAGTAAAAATTTAGATTTTCAGAGCTGTCTGTAAATTTCAACGTTGTGGAATGTTGTATTTTCATTACCGATTTTTTAATAACTGCGGCAAAACACATTGCTGTAATATGTTGTTGTTTTAAACTTCCTTTGCTGGTTTGGTAAATTAGTATTCCTAAGTGTTGTGGAAGGGTCGAAAAAAGGTTTCTTT
>NW_013670727.1:61432-65703 GCF_000517525.1 Limulus polyphemus | reverse complement strand
TGGCCAGGTGGTTAGGGCGCTAGACTCGCAATCTGCGGGTCGCGTGTTCGAATCCCCCTTTCAGCCGTGGGAGCCTTATAATGTGACGGTCAATCCCACTATTCATTGGTAAAATAGTAGCCCAAGAGTTGGCGGTAGGTGGTGACGACTAGCTGCCTTCCCTTTAGTCTTACACTGCTAAATTAGGGACGGCTAGCGCAGATAGCCCTCGTGTAGCTTTGCGCGAAATTTAAAACAAACAAAGTTTTCTATTTCTGATTAAAGTCACACTTTGGAAATAAAGTTCTATTGTAACAAAAACAACTATTATTTTCTAAACACTTATGAGTGAATATTACATCTGTCATATCCAGTGCCCATCAGTCTGGTTAGAGTACGGCATGTATAAGTAGTATATAAATCACCAATTTTAATGAACAACAACTGTTATGGTGTGAACGAGATTATATGAGTAAATTTTAATTAATTTATATTTTATTTAAGTCATTTATAAATTATTTTTTTTGTAGGATAAAAACCAACAACACGATATTTTTAACTTCATCTTTAACACTGATTAATATGTTTTTCTCGTGATTTGTTTTATTTTATAGTTTGTGATCTTTTAATATAGATTGTTCACATATTCAGACCCCCTGTTTAGACTTTAGGAAACCGTTGCTTCACAGAGATTGAGTACATAACATTAAAACGATTTTGAGCATCATTACAATCTATGTCGTCACGTCCGGTCATGCTCTGCCTTACCACCATGCACCTTTGCAATAGCCTTGCAGCATAATTTTCATTTCAAAAGGCTCTGATCTCAGTCTGTCATCTCGAAAGCGCCCCATTACTCCCTGCTTGCTTTCCATAATCCATATAGTGTACGAGGATAACGTAGGAGCTGCATCCGGCGACTTGACTAGTTTGTTTCCATATGGAACAGTATGAATCGGATATCTTTCTTTATTATATTATATTATATACTGTTGTCTGAGGCAGTGGACAGCTTTGCCAACTGACCTTTGTGCTAATGGATTCTCACCTGTTACAGTACGCCAGGCTTTACTTATCACGACTGGGGTACGAATTGTTGCAGGTCTCTTTATAGGTGGTCTTGGTTCTCCAACTGAACATTCCTTTGTTTTCAAATGCCAGAAATTACAGGGGGTATCGCCGTCTGTAAAAGTCTAAATCCCCGATTTGAAAACATCTTTATGATCTGATTGTATTGATATTTTTCGATAAAAAGGGTTGTTACATGGCCTGCTCAAAAGTGATCAATTTTTGATGGCATCGCACTATATATGTAACTCAAAATAATTTCAAAATGTAGTTCTGATACATCCTGTTCCATCACGACTTTATACCCTACCATGAAACAGCTTATAACTACTCTGCTGGATGACCTAAATGACCCACTGTTCCAGCAAATTTCTAAAGAATTCATTTGCAGTTTCATCCATCACAAACAGACACACAGACAATCATTTGAAAAATTGTTTCATCTACATTATTAAGTAAGTTAATTGTATTTCTAACTTACGTGGGAAATTTCCTTTGATCAGAAGCTGATGATAGGTTTGTAACATCTATATTTAATCTTTAAGTGTTAAGAAGTCATAGATGTTCTAAAAACTGGTGTTTCTCAATTCCACAAATCAATTATATGATGATGATCTGAATAAAAAAATATATATTAAAATAAAAAATAACAGTCCTGGATTAGTTACACAGTTCAGCGAATTGCGGCCTCTCGTGTATATTATATATATATATCTTTGAAGCAAAAAACCTTCTATGTGGTGTGTTGTGATAACCATAGAAGGCCAAACACACACACGAGCCTTCATAAACTCCAAACGTCGAAGCTCACTTTAAATTCTCTGTAGCGTACAATGATTATAATGATATTAATTGTGGTCTTAAAGCTTATATTATAAGAAAGAACACAAAAAGAGAGAGAGACTCTTCAGACTGACTTAATTCCCATTTTTGAGGAATAAAATTAGCAGCACGTGTCCCATGGTAACACGGATTCGATTCTTGACGGATTAATGTCTCGAAATTTACTTTCCTGGTCGTTCTCCACTTCCTACATTTGGTGAAACTGGAAAGATGGTTGGAAGCTTTGGTTATTAAATAGCACAATATTAGGGTTAGACAGACAACTTGGTTGGTTGTGTTATATTATGATTATGATAAATATGTTGTAGTTAATGTGTATTAATTCGATTTAACAGCATATTTTACAGTTACGATTGTGGAATGCACAGTCATCCAGGGAATAGACTGTGCTTTGGCTGTCGCTTTGTTTTATGTGTGTGTGTGTGTGTGTTTTTCTGGATAAAAACATTTACAAGCCCAGAAGGTGAAAGACCAGAAAAATAAGTTATTTCTTGCTAAAAATTTTTTGTCTTTTGTTCTTTTTAAATTTATATTTCCTCGCGCTTCTTGTCCTCCACAATTTGATCCTCAAGATTGTCCCTCTGTGAGTCAGTGGTAAGCTTATGGAGTTACAACTCTAAAATCCGGGGTTGGTTTCCCGCAGTGGAGAGAGCGCAGTTAGCCCATTGTGTGTATATGTGCTGGAACAAATATCAAGATGAAGCCATGTTTTTCTTATGGTGGACTAATGAAACAGATGTACGAGTCAATTAAGTACTCAAGATTGCTTTATATTAGAGTTATCAAGATCTTTACGACGTCCAAGATTAAAGGATTAACTCGTTTAAATAGGCTTGGAGACGTCAAACTACACAATATCTGGTTTTCTGTAAGAAAGTTCAACTAAATGTTGATCTCCTACCTGATGTAACTGTCCTCAAAGACAAATTTTTGGTATGAAGTATTTTCACCTACGAAAACAATTTTGATACCAAAAATATCTAAGTAAACTCAGAAAGACTCTGTGTGTGTGTGTGTAGTTTATTGGCCCCCTTGGTCTCGTGGAAGGATAAATCCTGTCTATTCTAAACAATTTACAACACTATTAATTTTTAGCAGTTTTCTGAACATAGACTACAACCTCGAAGCTAATGGAGCAAAGCAGAAATTAGGAATCCATGGTATACGAGACAGTTTAGTACATAAATATAACTACAAATTTAGCATCAGCTCTTCCCCCCAGTGGCTCAACGTTAAAAACCGGTTTACAATACCTATGGTAGACACGGTACAGATAGTCCATTGTGTAGCTTTGCGCTTAACAACTAACAAAGAAATAGTCCCCATTAGTGTACTAGAACAACTTAAAAGAGTGGTATTAAATCTGTATGTAATATTTAGGTTATTTAATATATATATACGTGTGTGTGTGATATTGACAAGTGGTCACCACCCAAACCAATCATTTCTAAATGTTAGCAAGGAGTGTGTGTATGTGTGTGATATTGACAAGTGGTCACCACCCAAACCAATCATTTCTAAATGTTAGCAAGGAGTGTGTATGTGTGTGATATTGACAAGTGGTCACCACCCAAACCAATCATTTCTAAATGTTAGCAAGGATGTAAGTATCCGGCTATCTTCTATAATGCCTATCAAGTGGCGATCCTCTCAGGTTTGTTTCTCTTTCGCTTAGTTTTAAAATAAACTATAACAAGGATTGATAAGCTTTCTTGACTCAGACTTCCGCGTAAAGCTACGTAAGAGCTATCTGCCCTAACTGTTCCTAATTTGGGGCTGATAAATTAGAAGGAAGACAGCTAGTCAACATCACCCACCGCCAACTCCTGTGCTACTTTTCTCTAATTGAATAGTGGGATTTTACCGTCGCTTTTATAACACACCCACGGCGTCAAAGTGTGTTATCACGTGGCAGCGGGACGCGAACTGTGGATCCTCGGATTCACAGTCCGGACAAATTGCAAAAAAATAAAATAAATAACGTGTCCATCCGGCTCCTAAAATCATTCTCATGATTAACGTCTGTAATTCTCGTATCTTTCGGTGGCATCTACGTTGAGAATGAGGGCTCTGTAACGCTAAATTCTGGATTCGATCCCCGCATACGAGTCGTCGCTGTAGGTAGCCCTGTTGTCTAGTTTTGCGCTACTTCTATAGTGCAGAATCTGGGTTCAATTCCCTTTGGTTTAGAAAGAAGTGTTTTACGAATGGCGACGACTTTAAAGGTAGCACGTCTACCGTAGTCACACATAGTGATGACTCGTTTTACGAATGGCGACGACTTTAGAGGTAGCACGTCTACCGTAGTCACACATAGTGATGACTCGTTTTACGAATGGCGACGACTTTAGAGGTAGCACGTCTACCGTAGTCACACATAG
>NW_013670727.1:48324-61156 GCF_000517525.1 Limulus polyphemus | reverse complement strand
TCAATTCCCTTTGGTTTAGAAAGAAGTGTTTTACGAATGGCGACGACTTTAAAGGTAGCACGTCTACCGTAGTCACACATAGTGATGACTCGTTTTACGAATGGCGACGACTTTAAAGGTAGCACGTCTACCGTAGTCACACATAGTGATGACTCGCACACCTCAGACTGATAGAACTAACTTAGAAAAATCCCAGTTTGCCTCAGTTAATGTGCTTGTGAACGTGCTACAATTTTCCTCAGGCAAGTTTTTTTTGTTTATTGTCTACGGATGCATGCTTGTAAACTAATTACTACGTCGGCAACTGGGACGTTTTGGGGAGGTATTCCATTTAATTAAAGACGGCCCCAAGGTTCGAAAGATAAGAAATCTTCTCTAATAAATACATCTCCCACCATCCCCACCCCCACTGCTCCTTCATTAGGCTACTTACGAATCTTCCTAGGAACTAAAGATACATAGTTTTGCCTATACGAGCCTGTCCAAGGCTCTTTATTACATTAGATATTATTGGTTATGTTTCTTGTCTCGACACGCCTTATTGGTTACTCGGCTGCTTGTTATGTAGTGTATAGCAGAGTCAGAAATATCAGTTCAGTCTCAAGAACAAACTCAAGACAGAATTCCTCAAGGTGGCGCATCATGCCTCTTCATTATTCAGACCGCTTCTCTTTGTTCAGGTGAGTAGTGTTCCGAAAGTCTTGCCGTTAGGCATACTTTTATAGATACTCTGTTAATAGTCTTTCATGACTTCGCAGTATTTACTCCTAGCTACCTACAGGTATAAGTGTCTGTGTTTTGTGTATATACACACACGCAATAATATAAGTTAAAACGACAGTTATGTTATTTTTAACTTCGACAGAAAGAAGAGCGTACCACTAAAGCCTTGTTTGTTTGTTTGAGGTTAAGCACAAAGCAACACACAATGGGCTGTCTGTGCTCTGCCCACTTAGGATATTGAAACCCGGTTTCCAGCGTTGTAAGTTCCGCAGACATACCGCCGTGCCACTGGAGTCCCCTATGCCTTGAATAATTTTTTATTCAGTTTAAACAAAGATAGGAAGAAAATATCATGTCGCGTATCAAGAATAAAACAAGTGAAGCTGTGACACATAGATGAAATGTGTCACCCATTTGTTTCATCATATATATATAGGAACAGCGATCTTACAACGCTAAAAATCCGGGGTTAAATCCTCCGCGATAGACACAGCAGATAACGTGTGTGTGTGCGTATGAGTGTAATTCTCAAGTTTGCCACCAGAGTTCCGATGTGGTATTAATATTACCCTGAATGAGTGTAATTTTCAAGTTTGTCTCCAGAGTTCCGATGTGGTATTAATATTACCCTGAATGAGTGTAATTCTCAAGTTTGCCTCCAGAGTTCCGGTGTGGTATTGATATTACTCTATGAGTGTATTTCTCAAGTTTGCCACCAGAGTTCCGGTGTGGTATTAATATTACCCTGAATGAGTGTAATTCTCAAGTTTGCCACCAGAGTTCCAGTGTGGTATTAATATTACTCTGAATTAGTGTAATTCTCAAGTTTGTCACCAGATGTAATAAGGTTACCAACGTGAGATGACTCCGGTTAAAAACAAACAAACTGTGTGCTGTTAAAGCGTAGAGTTTAGAACGAGCATTTTCTTAGTATTTCAAATTGGCCTTCGACTCCCGGGACGCTCGCGAAGTGACCCCTCAGGACCCTACTTTTGCAGCTACAGAGAGTGGCAGACACAAAAGTAATCAAAAGAGAGCTTACGATAAGGGCAGTATGAAACAAAAGTGTGTTGATCGTGATATTGTGTGAAAATCTTTGGTAATTTCTTAGGCCTTTTTTTGCATTTCTGTGAAAAATAAAACGCGGCCGTATTCCCTGAAAAACAGGAAGATGTGAAAGTTCGTGCAAATCTAGACTATAGGGAAGACGAGTAACAGATAGCATCCACCGCCAGTCTTTGGTCTTCTGTTAATTGTCTGATCGAATTGTGGGGAGCTGACCATCACTCCTATAACGCACTTTCAACGGCTCCATAGTGCTGGAATGCGATTTTGCGACAAGGGACATTAATACAGTATTATGTAGGATTGTAGTGAAAACGACAAGGTTATATTCTTCTTCTTTTTTTTTTTGTCAGTTCTTAAATTATTATAAAATTTTCTTATTTTAAATCTGTAAGCAATTTCATCGTGCGTTTTTTTTTTTTTTGCTATTGTTTCGTTTTTGTTTTTACAATAAAAATTTTATGTCTCTGGAAGATGTGAAAACAAAACAAAAAAAACAACGCGTAATTTGCTTCCTTAACTGTCACCATCGCGTGTTGTAAGATATTAGTTTCACCAGAGCGTCTAGTGCGCTAAGTATTGCTTGGATATCTCATTAGTTTTTTTTTTATTACCAAATTGGTTAATACCCCGTTTTAAATATTTTAACATTACTGTACAAACATTTACACATGCGCAGCTGAACACAAGGATTTTAGGAACAAACACTCAACTAGAAGAAGTTATAAAAAAAAAGTGAGGATATGTCGTTAGTTTATCATTTCAGCTTGTTAGTCGCTTCGTGCAGCTAACTCTACCCAGACTAGTCGCTTCATGCAGCTAACTCTACCCAGACTAGTCGCTTCATGCAGCTAACTCTACCCAGACTAGTCGCTTCGTGCAGCTAACTATATCCAGACTAGTCGCTTCATGCAGCTAACTCTACCCGGACTAGTCGCTTCATGCAGCTAACTATATCCAGACTAGTCGCTTCATGCAGCTAACTATATCCAGACTAGTCGCTTCATGCAGCTAACTATATCAAGACTAGTCACTTCATGCAGCTAACTATATCAAGACTAGTCGCTTCATGCAGCTAACTATACCCAGACTAGTCGCTTCATGCAGCTAACTATACCCAGACTAGTCTCTCCATCAATTAACTGTACCCAGACTAATCGCTCTATGCAACTGGCAATACTCAGACCAGTCCTTTGTGCAGCTAACTGTACACCAATCAGTACCTCTATACAACTGTTCTCGGACCAGTAACTTCATGTAACTTTGAGAAATTGATGGCAATGACCGTGTTAAGTAAGGAATATATATGATACTATCTTGGAGACAAAGAAGGCTTAATTAACTACGTGGTAATTTTAATACGATGGCAGTGATCCGTATAATGAGAAGGAATGGTTTTGCATTGGAGGTTAAGAGCTCTGAATATAAGGGTGGTTGAACAAAAACTTTTCATAATGATTTCATCATCATCATCATCAAATTAATGACTGAGTCATCATTTAGAAGACGGGGGTCGCGATGTTTGTAACAGTGTCTGTCAAGTCTGAATATAAAACGGTTTAGAGGGAAACATGCTGCTCAAGTGTCATTAATGACAGTGTCTTAAAACGTGGACATCATGACGTAGACATAATGTGTTTGACGACTCGGTTTCGTATTTATAAGAAGTCTATTTCTAGCAGGTTTGTAACACAATTCTCTACTTGTGCTCTTAAATTTCGTAACATTATTTGATAATATTAAAATTCTACTTTCATGCAAAAGAATACAGAACTAGTTTAGTGGAAAGCCTACAGGGCTACTAGTCGAAGGGCCCAAGGTTTGAGATGTCATTCCGCACTATCAGCTAATATATATATATAAAGACGAAATGTGTGTTTACACCCAAACTCCTCCGGGGATATTGGGCCAATCTCAACCAAAATTTGTAAGTAAACACTATGGACTATGGGGAATGCCCTAAGGGGATCAAAACTGAACTTAACTCTATTTATATTATGTAAAGCCTATTGCTTAATTACTTCCAGCCTATTGAGTCAATCTCAAACAATCTTGGCAGGTTGACACTTTAGAGTCAATGTTTGAATATTATAAGAGGATTCAAGGTCAAAGTACGAAAGTTACTGGATTGTTTCTCAAACAACCATGCTTTTCTCATCGTTAATAAGGTGTAGAGTGTTCAAGGGTGGGATCACCTCAAAATCTTTATTTGTTGGTTGATGGAAAGCAAACTGTAAATGTTGTTTATGAAGACGCTTTATTATAATTTTAAAATTTTGAGATAAAGTTTATGTTCAAGTTAGTACTTTGTAATATATGATTGCTGTTGTTAAACTTGCATTGTTTTAGTTAAGTTCCTCTTCAGTTGACGGGTATTCATCTTGTGTGTTATAAAAGTGAGAATCGGTTTCGTTATTCTGCCCAAAAAGCCCTTCTTGACTAGTCGACCTCTGGACTATACTTCAAAATGAGGGATGGGCTATGCTTGCAACTTGGGTGTTTGTAACGTATCTGTTCTAGCTATTTTTCAAGTTTTCACCCAGCGGTAAGTCTGTGGACTTATTACGCTAGAAACCGGATTTCGATACTCGTGGTGGGCACAGCACAGAAAGCCCATTGTGTAGCTTTGTGCTAGTTATCCTTCACATTGTAAACTCTTATTTCAATGCCCGGCAATCTGAGGGCCGTGGGTTCGAATCCCCATCCCGCCAAACATTCTCGCCCTTTCAGCCGTGGGGACGTTATAATGTAACGGTCAATCCCACTATTCGTTGGTAAAGGAGTAGCCCAAGAATTGGTGGTGAATGGTGATGACTAGCTGCCTTCCCTCTAGTCTTTCACTCCTAAATTAGGGACGGCTAGCGCAGATAGCCCTCGTGTAGCTTTGCGCGAAATTCAAAACAAATCAAACTATTACAAAAGATAGGTACCAAGGACTGGTGGCAAATTTTGGTAACTGAGACCGGGCTGTTATGGGTTAGCCCATTTCCTGTCATAATGTTATCACAGCCGCGAAATTCGACATCCCTGTTGGGTATACAAGACTGGTTAATTATTATTTGATTTATTTATTTTGTAACTTAATATTTAAAGATTATTTAGTTTTCGTAACAAGAGTGTTAAAAGTTAATCATTTTAAAGGCGATAGTTATGACTAGTTTGGTTGCCTTAACTCGGTAAGAGTCATACACTGTGTGTGTATGTGTGGTTCAATTGTTGTAGCATTGTTGACGCCAAGTTACTCGAATCTTCGGTAATTTTCTCGTTACCTTAAGTGAGTACTGTTACATTATAGCGACGCTCGTGCAATTTAGAGAAAGTTCGAGGCCTCATTTGGGCAAGGTATAGATATAGGTGACGAGCGAGAGCAAGTTAAGTGTGAAGTCAAGTAAAGTGAAGTTAGAAAACGTTAGCCGGCGTGTGAATGATTAGACATAGCAGGCGATATTTTAAAGTGAGTTTCACAGGTTAATAGTGATGAGGAGAATAATTTGTCTTATCAAAGGGTGTTCTAAAGTAATTGAACCCGCCTGTGTGGACTTAGACGATAAGGAGACAATTATTTAAAGTTCTAGATACAACTGTGATAACCCACGGAGTAACGTAAGTGAATCTATCGCAAACTGTACAGTAAGAAATAAATTAGGGAAATCAGTTGGTCTTGTCAATTGAATTGAACCAGCCTGTGTGGAATTTTGACAAGAAGAGAGAATTATTTAGAGTTTTAGATAAAACTGTAATTTCCCATAGCGTAAAGAATTTTTGTACATACGTTTGAATTGTTTTGAATATATTATTTCAAAACAAGTGGATTGTGTGCTGTCCGTTTATTGTTCGAATTTATCGTCAACTAATTACAGGCACCTACTGTAGAAGAATCTCACCCCACACATAGTTAAAACCCTGACAATCCCACCTGTCCTCATGATGTGTTACCTCAATGCTTTTGGCAATATAGAGTGCATTGTGGGAGTCCAATTGTCAAAAGAAATATATCGTACAGCTTTAAGACTTTTCCACAACGTTTCTTGGGAAATAGTTATAGAAGTTGCTTTAGATCAAATCGTTTTTCGTATCGATCTGGTATTTATTTTCAAAATAGAACCGTTTTTTTTTTTTCTCAGTTAGAGTTTTTGATTGTTTACATCGTCTTGTGAAATATAAATAAATAAAAATCGATTAATATCGGTCTCCAATAAAAAATGAACTTTCTGGAGCTACTGTCTGTAAAGGATAAATCTACCGCGAGGTAAAAAAAACAAAAAACATCACACACACACAGACTGATCTAGTTTTATTTTTGTTCAAAAGTTTTCGAAATGCGCGGACTTCTACTACAAAACCGAGATAACCTGTTTGGCCTAAAGCAAAATTCTGTGAAGTTACGATGACTTGTTACAAATAATTGGTTTTAAAAAAATAAAACGGTTACTTTGGTGGTATCATTTAGAAACGGGAAATAGACACCATAGTGGTATCAAAGGTATAACGAAACCGAAACCACATATACGTTAGTAGTATAAAACGTAGAGAAATAAGCACCTGTATTTACAGAGATGAGAATATACAGTAACCATAACGTAGTTACCAGGTAATTGTAGGTTGCATGAACTGTCACTGTTTATTAAAGTACTTAGAACCGACTCGTCTAATTGTTAAAATATGTTCCATTACATGCTGTATGAACTGTCACTGTTTATTAAAGTACTTAGAACCGACTCGTCCTATTGTTAAAATATGTTCCATTACATGCTGTATGAACTGTCACTGTTTATTAAAATACTTAGAACCGACTCGTCTAATTGTTAAAATATGTTCCATTACTTACTGCATTAACCGTCACTGTTTATTAAAGTACTTAGAACCGACTCGTCTAATTGTTAAAATATGTTCCATTACATGCTGTATGAACTGTCACTGTTTATTAAAGTACTTAGAACCGACTTGTACTATTGTTAAAATATGTTCCATTACATGCTGTATGAACTGTCACTGTTTATTTAAAATACTTAGAACCGACTTGTACTATTGTTAAAATATGTTCCATTACATGCTGTATGAACTGTCACTGTTTATTAAAGTACTCAGAACCGACTTGTACTATTGTTAAAATATGTTCCATTACATGCTGTATGAACTGTCACTGTTTATTAAAGTACTCAGAACCGACTCGTCTAATTGTTAAAATATGTTCCATTACTTACTGCATTAACCGTGTCACTGTTTATTAAAGTACTTAGAACCAACTCGTCTTACTGTTAAAAAATGTTCCATTGTTTACAAGAGTGTCTAAAACCAGCTTGTTTATTTTTATTAAACATGTTACGTTGCTTACTGCAGGCTAGTTCTGCGAAAAATTTATCACGTGTGTCTTACGTGTAACCATCTTTACCATAATGATTACGTGTAACCATCTTTACCATAATGAAACCGAAACAAACCGCCCTCTAAAACATTCGATTAATGGTAAAAAAAATCAAAATTAATTATAGTTAATCGCCGATATTAAAGTATGCAAAAGAAAACAAAATAATTATAACCAGCTGTAAAATTAATAGTTACAACGTCATTCCATGTGATACATATATATATTATTGCATATACATAATATAATATAACATAATATATATAATGTATTTCTTAAATATCACTTCTGTTAATTGTTATACGTGTATATATATATTGTTGTTTCAGAAGACCTAGTTTTTTGCGTTCGTACAAGTCCCCTCGTAAAGCTCAAGTTAAAGAAATACATCACTCCAATAAAACCGCTACTGTTAAAGTAATCACATCGGATGGTGTCACTCTAGTTGAAAAGATTGACTACAGCGACACCTCACAGGAAGATTTCAAGGTACAGACACCACCTAAAGTCCCACCTCGACGAGTTCATCAGCGACCTACTAGGCCACTTCCATCACCTCCGAAAGAAACGAACAGTGAAACAGAACATGATATCGAAGACTTGGAGTTGAGCCGACTTCACGAAGAAACGATAAAAAACACCACTAAAAACCACGTGCAGGACAAAACAGACCATAGGCTTTCCAGTACTTCATCTTGCACCAGTCCTGACCTCCCTCTACCGCCACCACCAACCACAACAGATACAGAGGTCCCTCTTTCTGATGAACCTCTTCCTCCGCCCCCTAACCTACAGGAAGTGGAGCTGTCAGCTAGTCAGATGCCGCAAAAACCAAAGTAGGTGTTATATTACACGGGAATCAGATTATCAATTCATGAAGTTTCAGTATATAATAATTTCCTTTTCAGACTTGTCAACATTTTATGTAGTTGTTCCTAACTTTAAGAGTCCGGCATGGCCAGGGGGTTAGGGGGCGCTCGACTCGCAATCTGCGGGTCGCGGGTTCGAATCCCATCCCGCCAAGCATTCTCGCTCTTTCAGCCGTGGGGGCGATATAATGTGACGGTCAATCCCACTATTAGTTGGTAAAAGAGTAGCCCAAGAATTGGTGGTGATGACTAGTTGTCTTCCCTCTAGTCTTACACTGCTAAATTAGGGACGGCTAGCGCAGATAGCCCTCGTGTAGCTTTGCGCGAAATCCATAACAAACAATCCTAACTTTAAAATCTTCAAACTAGTGATTTGATTTAACTTAGCAGGATTCTCGTGTTTCTCTCACATCACTTTTTAAAGAGATTTATAGTGGGGACAAACAAATAGAAAAGGGAATCTTAGCTGTTAAAAAGTGCCTTACTAACAAGCGTTAGGGGCTATCCCTTTAGTTCAATTGATCTTGTGTAAGAGAGGTTAGGAAAAGTATCATTAAAAAAATGACAACACAAAAACTATATAACATAAAATTAAAGAGAGCAACACGTGTTCACACTTGTTTATTGGATCGTATTTTGTATTTCAAGGTTATATTAAAAAGTGCCTTGCTAACAAGCGTTAGGGGCTATCCTTTTAGTTCAATTGGTCTTGTGTAAGAGAGGTTAGGAAAAGTATCATTAAAAAAAATGACAACACAAAAACTATATAACTGATATGAAAAGTTGTTTCCCTTATATGTAATTGTAGAAAGAGCAAAAACGTCCATAAAAACTGCAAAACACAAAACATGAAACAGTAAGTTTGCATGTATCTCCCCATGGACCCAACAAACCTTCATGCCAAATTTGGTGAAGATCCATCAACAGACAAACATACAGATTAGGGTTACTGGAAAATATCATTACAATTGTCCAGTAAAATTATAAAATTCTCAGCCTAAAAACTACTGCTGCCATCTGTTGTTCGGTTTAAAAACTATATGGAAATTTGTTAAGATTTCATAAGTAGAAACCTGTGTTCGGACGAATGGGA
This sequence comes from Limulus polyphemus, assembly GCF_000517525.1. NCBI lineage: Eukaryota > Metazoa > Arthropoda > Merostomata > Xiphosura > Limulidae > Limulus > Limulus polyphemus. The sequence goes on along the minus strand of NW_013670727.1, from coordinate 52,041 downwards.
CACGCCAATACCATCGAATTTTCGTGTCGTCTGGAAAGAGTGGAGCCCCGTAGTCACGCCATTGTTGATGTTTTTAGTGTATTGACCGGCTTTCACACAATTGGGTACACCCAGTTGCTCCATTACGATTTGTTTTGTTTTTTTGTCACTGACAGGAGTGTCAAACGGATGTTTGTTTCAATAATTTTAACTCCATATTGTGTGTGTGTGAGAGAGATTGTGAAGACAGGGGTCGCTAGCAGAGAGAAATATATGTTGTAAACAACTAATGTTTCTCGTAGTTCTTTTACCAATCGTGTAATGAATGAACTAGGCCAAAGCAAAAAAAAAGAAAAAAAAGAGTATTCAAATTATAGCCCTCTTACGGAGACAAAAAGAAAGATGAATAGAACGTGTTTGTTGTTGTATTCAGTAAGAGTATCACATATATATATATATTGGTACGCCATCTGGTGAATTAAGAAACATACTTCGTTGAAGAAAGCAAAGTACTGTATGTGTTGGGTATATATATCAAATATTATAGTCATTTATATTTCAAGTATTTTTCATATATATAATGGAGTTTTTTTTGTTTTTTTTTAGAATTATGTGGATCTTTCTGCCACTAGGTGACGTTAAAAACCAGAATATGTTGATTTGGTCGTCAACATTATATGATATCCTGTTATATTAGATCTGGTATGATTCACTGAAGCTAGTGATTTTGATCAAAATATTATCATGTTGACTAATCTCACTGTGGTTGTCTTCATGTTGACTAATCTCACTGTTGTTGTCTTCATGTTGACTAATCTCACTATGGTTGTCTTCATATTGACTAATCTCACTATGGTTGTCTTCATGTTGACTAATCTCACTATGGTTGTCTTCATGTTGACTAATCTCACTATGGTTGTCTTCATGTTGACTAATCTCACTATGGTTGTCTTCATGTTGACTAATCTCACTGTTGTTGTCTTCATGTTGACTAATCTCACTGTTGTTGTCTTCATGTTGACTAATCTCACCGTTGTTGTCTTCATGTTGACTAATCTCACCGTTGTTGTCTTCATGTTGACTAATCTCACTGTTGTTGTCTTCATGTTGACTAATCTCACTGTGGTTGTCTTCATGTTGACTAATCTCACTATGGTTGTCTTCATGTTGACTAATCTCACCGTTGTTGTCTTATGAAGACAACCACAGTGAGATTAGTCAACATGAAGACAACCACAGTGAGATTAGTCAACATTATAGCAGCAGTGATTATATGGGATATGGGAAAACATTTCAGTACAGTTTTTTTTTAGCAATAGATCTTGAAAAAGATTTATACTAAAAAAAATGCAAATACTAGAGTCTTGTTTGTTGAATTTCGCGCAGGGCTATCTGCGCTAGCCGTCCCTAATATAGCAATAATATACTAGAGGGACCCCTCCCCGTAGGACAGCGGTAAATTTACGGGCTCACAACGCTAAAATCCGGCGTTCGATTTCCCGCATTGAACATAGCAGATAGTCTGATGTGGCTTTGCTCTAAAAAACAATCGGAGTAGAGAGAAGACAGCTAGTCAGTACCACCCACCGCCAACTTGTGGGCTACTCTTTAGTAACGAATAGTGAGATTGACCGTTACATTATTACCCCCCATGGCTAAAAGAGTAACATGTGTTATACGGGTGTGGCTGTTCGTATTAACAGTTAATCGGCCATATCCTTTAATATTTAATTTAGCCTTCGATCGACGATTTCACGATGTACTGGAAATGTTTGTCAATATTATACTCTACCACCCAGTGAGGGACAGTTAAGTCTAAAACTGTTGTAGCTTCGATAGTCTTCGCATCATGATGTAACATCCTGAAACGTGTAGATCGTCTCCTTAATATTCTATGTTTTTATTTTTACGTTTAAATGTGGTCTTGGAAGCCGACAAGCATGTGCAGAGGAGAATGTATAGAGCCGACAATCATGTGCAGAGGATGATGTATGAAGCCGACAATCATGTGCTGAGGAGGATGTATGAAGCCGACATTCATGTGCAGAGGAAAATGTATGAAGTCGACACTCATGTGCAGAGGAGGATGTATGAAGCCGACAAGCATGTGCAGAGGGTGATGTATGAAGCCGACAATCGTGTACAGAGGGTGATGTATGAAGCCGACACTCATGTGCAGAGGATGATGTATGAAGTCGACAAGCATGTGCAGAGGGTGATGTATGAAGCCAACAAGCATGTGCAGAGGAGGATGTATGGAGCCGACAATCATGTACAGAGGAGGATGTATGAAGCCGACAAGCATGTGCAGAGGGTGATGTATGAAGCCGACAATCATGTGCAGATTTGGATGTATGAAGCCGACACTCATGTGCAGAGGAGGGTGTATGAAGCCGATAATCATGTGCAGAGGGTGATGTATGAAGCCGACACTCATGTGCAGAGGAGGATGTATGAAGCCAACATTCATGTGCAGAGGAGGGTGTATGAAGCCGATAATCATGTGCAGAGGAGGATGTATGAAGCCGACACTCATGTGCAGAGGAGGATGTATGAAGCCGACACTCATGTGCAGAGGAGAATGTATGAAGCCGACACTCATGTGCAGAGGAGGATGTATGAAGCCGACAACCATGTGCAGAGGAAAATGTATGAAGCCGACACTCATGTGCAGAGGAGGATGTATGAAGCCGACAAGCATGTGCAGAGGGTGATGTATGAAGCCGACACTCATGTGCAGAGGGTGATGTATGAAGCCGACACTCATGTGCAGAGGGTGATGTATGAAGCCAACATTCATGTGCAGAGGAGAATGTATGAAGCCGACATTCATATATTCGTGAAGTATCTATTGACCAATAGTTTCGGTGTCATTACATCACAATAAAACTGATATTTTTCACAAACTCTTATTTATTATGGCCTTATGTTATAAAAATGGACACAATAACATCTCGACCGCACGTCACTGCCGACAAGGCCTTTCGCATAATGCCAAAACTCATCAGTTTAGCTTCGAATGCATCAGCCATTTACATTTGATAGAACGATAATTCTGGTGAAGTGTTATATGTACCTCCAGCTGACAAACTTCTACAAACAGTAGAAGGATAAGTTTACATTAACGTTAAGGAATGCGTCTAAAAGTTATATCGATCGTTAAGTGAAATTTAGTGGTTTGTACCATTAGGAATGTAACTATTCCTCTGATCCGAGACATGACCCAAACCCTAAGTGCTTTGGACCATCATTTCGCATACTCGCAGTTAGTACACGTGTGGGGTCACAACAAGCACGCCTTTGGAGCAAAACCTTTGATGAGCCGTCAAACATGTAATAATGTCAATGATGACTGTGTTTATTGGTTTTGTCTGTTTATGACAAAGCTGTCAAGGTTATCTCACGCAGTCTCTAGTCTTGATCTGCCGACCACAGGGAACGCAACAAGCCAGCAGCACCCACCAACTCTTGCACTTTGAAAGGAGGAGTTGTGTGTGCTATCGCACCCTCTAAACTTCACCTACACACACACACACACACACACATATATATATATATATAAGACAAATAATTTTTATTACAATTAATATATCTAAATCAAACTTTTGTTAAGAAAAAAAAATGTGTCCACACCAAAGCTATTGATCTCGTGATACATCGTCTACTACAATGAGATCTGATATCCCACTTCATCAGAGTGTGCAGTATATTGACCGTCACATAAGAAAGCCCCCTACG